>NW_007249974.1:684160-725421 GCF_000164805.1 Carlito syrichta | reverse complement strand
GCGGCCACTGCACTCCAGTCTGGGCGATAGAGTGAGACTCCAACTCAAAAAAAAAAAATTTTAAATCCTTTTAGACACATATTTAAGCTTTCCGTTGAACATTTACAAAGAAATAAAAAACTAAGCCTTTAGAGCATCCAGCATTGCTCCCCTTTTCATTTTAATAAAAAAGGGAAAGATCCCAGAAAGTGTTGCTCCTCTAAGTAAGCCTTGTCATTTCCTAAAGCAAACTCAGTGTACCACTGGGTATAAAATGTAACAGAAAACTATGTGCTCAATTTATTTTATAGTTTTTTTTTTACTTATTGTTTTCCATTTCCTGTTTCAAAGCCATAAACGTCCCTTAAACTACAGCTAAAATTATGATTGTCATTGAATCACCTAATTTCCTAGTAGAGAGTCTGGATTGGAGGACACTCCAACCCTCAGCGAGCTATAAACAGACATGTTGCTACACAGAGGCTGTGCACTTTGCTCTTGCACGTGGTTCAGACCTTGCCTTTGATGTAGAAGAGTTCTTTCTGCAGATTGCTCATTAGAAAAGCTGGATTCAAGTTTTAACTCGAGAAGGCATTGTATGAATATTTGAAGATTGATTGATTTACCAGAAATGGGAATATTTTCATCGTATTTGGTCATCTCCCACAGGAAGACCAAAGTTCTCCCTCTTAAAGCCTTTTTAGCCTATTAAATATTTTATCGTAAAATTCCACTAAATCTTTGGGGGGAAGCTGCAATCTATCCTCCTCCTCCTTTTGGTAATGACATGTTTGAGACCAGAATCTCTGGGCCTGTCCTCCAAGACTTATTTGTGGAAAGTTTCAGAATAGCCCACTCCTCAGGCATTGGTATCAAGACACAAGCAGGCCTTCTGGGGACAACATCCTGCAGAGCTAGATATAAGGCCAGTCTTCTCATTCCAAGAATCAGAACCTACTTAATGTCTCTCATACACTCCCATAGAAATGGCTGTAAATTTGATGCTATAATCAAACATTTGACTATTTTTATTTGTTTGTTTGATGACTTCTTCCTAACCAATCTCTGCTCTGAAAAATTTTATGTGAATTGTAGCTGTTGGGAGTCTCAGCAGATGATTTCCCAGATAGACTGCAAGACCCCAAAACAAAAGATTCTATACACATGTGATAATTTTTGTCAGTCATAAGCAGAGATAATCTAAACCACAATCACTTTAGGCATCCCAAGACTTGGATCAAGTAAATTTAGATGTCTTTGAGGAAGAAGGTGTTAGATTTCTATTTAAAATGTTACAAGAACTTTAGTGACTCCAAAAAAAATTTTAACTTTCTTTAATAGTGCCACTGGTTGATAAGACAGGGTTCTGGTATTGCTGGTATTATAAAGGCTACTAAACTATTAGACAAACCATCTTCAGCGAAACACAGATTTTAGTTTTCCATAACCCCAAATAACACTTCCCTGAGGCCACTATGATCTTAGGGATTTCCACCACGGGTTGGGAGATCATTAAGAAGATGGAAGCAACTGAGAGGTGCTGCCTCAGGCCCTGTGCACCGCCAAACCTTGATGCCAGGAAGTCTGGATATCATGCAAAGTAGCTGGAAAGCCGGCTACCTGCTGCACACCGGTGAACTGACGGCATCATCAGGCATTCTGCCCTACCCACCACCATCTAAATATCAGCAGATGGAATAAACTCGGCGTTGGCTGCCAGTGCTGAAGTGGCTCCAACCGTCTCCATCATCAGACACACCCCCTGGCTCGGGCGACTGGGAGGTGTCCCAGAGAGAGCAGGTGGGGCTTCTGCTCTCTAAACACAGCAGACCCTTTCAGCTTCTGCCCTGACGTGCCTTCTAAGCCACCACTGGAGATTGCAAAAATCAAAACTTCACAGCAATGATAAGAGCACTGAGAAGAAGCAGATTTCCTGAGTCTTGAAAGAAGGGGCTCTGGAAGGTATTTTTCTCGCTACCCCGCCTGTTTTCTTAGGCTCGGCTAAATTCAAGGCGGTCTCTCCTCCGGAGGACCCAGGGCAGGCAGCTGCCGAGGGGACGGGGAATTTGCTGCCTAAAATGTGTGGCTACAAGTCCAAGAAAAGGATACGAAACCCGCAGGAAGAAGGTGTGTAATATTTTTATTGAATCAAATCGCGATTCTGTAAGGGGGAAAAAGACACATAAAAGCCCGTTTGGCGTGTGGCAAAAAGAAGGGAAAAAAAAAAAAAAGCTTTCTGTGTTCAGTACAAACTCACTTCAAGGGAGCTGTAGATCATATGACCAGCTTGTGACATGTGGAGATTGGCTAGCAGTAAATCGAATTCCAAAGCTTCTGGACTATTCCCGAACCCATAAACTACACAGAAAAATGATCCTGTTTGCTGAATTATTTTCAGTTGCAACAGCTGCTATAACAACTCAGAGAATTTTAATATGTATATACAGGGCGGGTGAGTAACCACTTCAAGTATTCTGTGATGGGGTCCCTCCCATCTGTTCCTTCAGGTCCTTCCACTGGAGGTTCTAGAGCTGGCATAAGGGACCCAGAAGAATGAGTGGGCCCGGGTGCATGTTCAAGAGGCTAGCACAACGAGAAGAATTAGAGCTGGAATTCTAGGTGGAGGATTCACAGGAGGAAAAGGAATGTATCTTTTTATAAGAAACATACATCCATGCCTCACTTTTATAATTCAAAAAGTGAATGTGTTTCTTTAAGAACCTGAATAAACCCAACATAGCATCATGATGAAGAAATTGTAGGATGAACAAGGTTCTTGAATGAATTTGGAATTCATCAAATAAGTTTACAATTTACTAGGATGTGAATATATTAGTGGTATTATGGAATCTGCAGACAAGGCTTGGGTGACACGTGGGTGGGTTTGTGCACCTCTTGTAATAAACCAAGGGAATATGAGGATGAGGACTTAGTTGTCCTGGAGCAGGGAGTGCAACTGCTAGCCAGTCCAGGCAAGGACTTATTTGTTTGAGCTGGCAAAGGATTTTAATGCATTTGAATCTGGAATGCCTTTAAATGGGAATTCCATTGTCGTGGTAACTACCACAACCCTTATCTTTTTTGTTTCTTTTCTTTTTCTGTAATGTATTTATTTATTATATAGTTGTGGGGTACAATGAGGATTTACTACATAAGTAGGTGAAGTTTGGCCTTTTGGGTGGCCCTCACTCCCCCTGGAAGTGGGCCAGGCACCATTTGTGTTGTCACAGGCCCCCTACCCTCCCACCCTACCCTCCCCACTGTCATCCCTCTCTCCCTCCCTTTCCTAGCTGTGCCCGGTGACTGCCGATCCCACCCTTGTGCTAATGTGACATCTGACACCCCCATTCACATATCCACAAACCTGGTCCCTAAGACTTTTAGGTTCCCAACACCTGCTATTCAATCCTATCCCTTCCATTTCTGATCAGGAAGTCAAAATCAAACTAATGTCAGTGAGTAAGAATGGAGAAAACGGAGATAGAAAATAAGTGAAACAAATTAATAATAACAAAATTGTTAAGTAACATTCTAGAGGTATATTAGTTTATTGGGGCTGCCATAACAAAAGTACCACAGGTTGGGTGGCTTAGGCTAGAAGTCCAAGATCAAGGTGTCAGCAGATCTGGTTTCTTCTGAGAACTCTTCCTTGGCTTGCAGATGGCTGTCTTCTCCACATATCTTCACATGGTCTCCCCTTAGGTGTGCATGCCTGTGTCCTAATCTCCTCTTCTTGTAACAGCATCAGTCATATTAGATCAGGGCCCACCCATGTGACCTCATTTTACCTTAATTGCCTTTTTCAAGGCCCTATCTCTAAATACAGTCATACTCTGAGGTATTAGAGATTCGGACTTCAATATATAAGCAGGGGCTCAGGGGTACATAGCAATAGTCATTAGGTTACTATCTAAAGAAGAAAGACATGCTGTCGATACTATATATCAACTATATATCATCTATATATTCAACATTGGCCCACAAAAACATTCTTCCTATTAAAAAAAAAAAAAAAACCCTTCCTTAGCCAAACCTACATAATAACAAATCATAACACAGAGCTTCACAAACTCTTTCACTTACACTCCTGGGAGTCTCAAAGGAAATCTCAAAACAGCCTTCAATAAGCACGAAATTCCTTTAGAGTCTCCATTTTGCATGCTATTCCAAAATATACCCATGGTTGTTTTAATATAAAAGTAACTTCCTTCAAATCTTCTCATGCTTTAGGAAATCGTATTATGTTCTTCCTGTGGCTCTGTGTTCCCTTTGACAAACCACACGGAAGCCTATGGATAAACATTGAGCGAGATCATCTCTCTGCAACAGTGGTGGTGGTGGTGGGAGAGGATCTCCTGTCCTACCTGCCTCAGAGCCACACCCTGTCTTCCTGCCTCAAAGCCACACCCCCTTCAGGCCCATTAGAAATTCCTTTACTTTTCTGTTGTTTTCATGAGTATTTCAATGGTAAGATGGGAAAGGGCGAACCTCTCCATTTTAGGCCATTGGGTAATTTCTTAGAAGAAGGTTAACCTGTAGTGACCCTGGATACATATGCCTTTTTTTGGAGAACCAATTGTGGAGGTGCTAGTGACTTGACAAGGATGCAAGGCAGAGGCCCACAGAGAGCCCCATGACCTCCCACCTCCATCTGATAATTTTGGTCGATGTATGCATGCTGTTCCTTTCCCCCAACCAACATCCAGGACCAAAATCATGACCTGATTTTATAAAACAGCAAATTGATAAACTTTATGAAGCAATAAATAATAAAAGCATAAATAAGAACTTAAAATGTTATAATAAAAAATACTGAAAAACAGAGAATCTAAATACTAACAGTCAAGTTAGAGACAAAAATTTAAAAATAGATCATGCAAGTAGAATTTTTTGTTTGATTTTGTTTCTATTTTCTAATTTTTATCATGAAAATATTTCAAGCCTATAGAACACTTGAATAGTAAAGTAAATGCCAAAATATCTTTCATTTGGCAATAACTGTTGACATTTTGTCATATTTACTCCCTCATGCATGGCCTAAGGATTAGAATATTAACACACCTAAGAAAATGAACTATTATTTCTGTCAATATTCATATTTCTGCATTTGTCCAAAGAATGTCTTTGTTTGCTGTGTTTTGTTTTTGCTTCATTTTAGAACCAGCATCTAACCAAGATTCCAAAGTTGCTTGTGGTTAATTCTCTTTGGTCTTTTTTAATCTGAGACAATCTTACCCCATCTTTATTTTCCCCTTAGCATTGGCTCTTCCTGGATTGTTTCCTCATGCTACTGTTTAGCTTTATCTGTTCCCTGTATGGAAGGAAGAATTTTTAGAAGATTCATTAAAAAAATACAAAAAATATTAAACCTAAGGTGGCATAAAAGGAAATAATTATTAAATGTAATTAAGCAAGTAAAATACAAAAATGAGAAAGAATTGAAAATATTGAACAGCAGCATTTAACACAGAAATAATTTTTAGCAAAGAGTTTCAGATTGATAAATTTAAAAGAACCTAAAACTTTAGGCATAAAACTAAATAAAACCAGAAATAAAATCTAATTCAATAAAAAGAAAGGTTTGAGGCCATGTGCATTTATAAAACGAGGATAATAATAGACCTACAAGTATTAATACGTGATGAGTGCTTAGATTATGCCTGGTACATAGTGATGGCTATAAAACTGTTTTCTATCATTGTCATTATCAGCATCACCACCACCAGCACTGCATTAAATGGCTATTGAAAAGTAAAAGTTAGTTGAGTAAAGTGGCTCACGCCTGTAATACCAACACTTTAGGAGGCCAAGGAGGGAGGATTGCTTGAGTCCAGGAGTTTGAGATCCAACATAGAAAGACCTCATCTCTACAAAAAAAAAAAAAACAATTAGCTGAGCATGATATCACTTGCCTGTAGTCCCAGCTACTTGGAAGGTTGAGACCGAAGGATCACCTGAGCCCAGGAGGTGAAGGCTGCAGTGAGCCATAATCATGCCACTGCACTCCAGCCTGGGCAAGAGTGAGACCTCCAACTCAAAAAAAAAAAAAGAAGAAGAAGAAGAAAGAAAAGTAAAAGTTAAAACAGGAAATCAAAAGAATTTGTGAGACAAAAAGAGAGGATAATATTATAATAGATAAGAATAAACCCCCCACACAATTTAGAACATCATCACCCAGGAAAGTGGGGGGAAGTACCCTGAAAAAGCCCACCAGACAGTTGGTGACTGGTGAGGGCCTGGGAATTTGAACCTGTGTTCATACACCACTGTATATCTATCACAAGTGACAACTATTTTAGAGCAAAGGACACACAACCACGTGAATATTTTGGAGGATCACTTAGGAGAGTCTCCCACAATGGCACAGACTCTGCACCATCTAATCACAGTTACTGCCATTCCAGGCTCAATGTGAGTTCTAGCCACTAGGAGAGAAGGAAGACACACACCTGCACACCTAGGGGATACTTTCCATACCCCAAATAAGCATGCTCAAATGGTCATTGGCAACTCAGAAAGGGGAATGGAGGAGAGATGAAAAATTACCTATCAGGTACAATGTGCCCTAGTGGGAGTGACGGGTACACTTAAAGCCCAGACTTCTTCAGTACTCTTCCATTCATCCATGTAACCAAAAAACACTTGTACTAACGCTATTGAAATAAAAATTTTAAAATTTTAAAATTTTTTTAAAAAAACAAGCATTCTCTTGGAAAAAGAATTTAGATGTCTAAGACATTCAACTTTTTGAGGATTTTCTCAGGTATGTCCATGTGTAGCAAGAACATCTCCACATAGAATTTAGAATTTGGGAATTTCTTGCAAATATACAAGTGTGGCAGTTACTTCTTTCTCTCCTACATCTGATCATCTTTCTCCAATACCCACCCACCATACACACACACACACACACACACACACACACACACACACACTCTTCCCAATCTCTCAACACCCCTATAGCTTTTCTCTCTAGAGTATGGCCTTTGTCCCTCTTCTTCCCTACAGTTAACCTGCTAAGAAGGAGCTCACAGAGCATCAGCTTTGGGGACCAATCCATAAACTTGCAAGGCTGGCCACTTTTTAAAAAAACAAGAACAATCTTAGATAAATTTGCCCTGGCTTCCAGTTTTCCCAAGTGCTTTTTTTCTCCACACATGATTGTTACCAGATCACAAAACTTTCTGGAGGAAGAAAGTTCTCTAGCTGGATTGATAACAGCCATACAGCTGTTGCTGGCAGCAATAGAAACACAAAGTGAAAGGAAGGACAGCTTCTCAGAAGTTGTGAGGAGAAGCACAACATGGAGACGTGCAGGTCAGCTTTGCCAGTCTGAAAAGGCTCCACAGCCCTCTGCCTGCCAGCGGACCTGGCCAAAGCTCTCCAATGGCCTATCTCTCTCATTTCAGATCACAATTTCTCTGTGATACTGAGTTCCCATTTTTCTACTTGGGATTGCAAAGCTCTGAGGGCTCTCCCCACCCCAAAACACTAGGTTCTAGATCGAAGCTGATCTCTTGTTCACTTACTAAACTGCATCACTCAATTTATTTTACCATCTACACCAGTTCTCTTGAACTTAAAGTTTAAACAATCAAAATAGTAATCCATTGACTAGAAATATTTAACACAATGCCCAATTGGATAGAGATCTTGTAATGCATTTCTGTTCAACATAAATAATCTCTGATGTACACTTTTATCATTGTTACTAAATGTTCCTTACCCTAATAATCAATATGTGAACTGATACTTTTCTTACCCAGCTGAAAAATAAGAAAAACTCTATTTGATGATCAAAAGAAAAGGGTTGGACTCTGAAAATGTTTTTAAAGGAAAGGGAACATACTTTATGAGGTAAGGTCACCAATAGTATTTAAATTGACTAATAGTATTTAAATTATATTTCTCTGCAATATAATCATAAAAGCAGCATGTATTCTTATTTTAAACAAAAACCAACTTTCCTTATATTTTAAAAAAATATTTACCCACATGTTTACCTTTTTGCTTGTTATTTATACAAGAACAATCTTAGATAAATTCAACTTTCTCCCTGTATCTCAGATGTTCCTTCTGGGTTCATTTTCCTTCTTCCTGAAATACATCCTTTGGAAGTTCCTTTAGTAAGAGGCCTTGGAGAGTAAAATCTCTCAGGTTATTTTATGTTTGAAATTGTCTTTATTTTACCTCCATTTGTGAAGATAGTTTCACCGGGTATAGAAATGTGTGAGTGATGACTACTTTTCAGTACTTGCCCTCTAAAAGAGAGATATAAATCAGGAATAGATGGCTCTTTCATTGAGGAAAATACCTTAATGGGTATTGATAGACTTTTTAAGACAAGAAAAGGGAGGTCTCCTGGACTCCTGGTTGAACTAGAACAAATTCAAGAGAAATAGATTGCTCTGCATGGTAAACTGAGGGGAATTTAGCATCTCTAAGAGCAGCCTTAAAAGAAAGAATATGTATCCCTGAATGGGGTAAAAGGGAGACATTAAGAGGATCTAGATGAAGAAAGAATCTCAAAAACACAATGGAAAATGAAGACGTGAGGGGGACACCCTATCCATGAGATTAAAAATGGCCTATACATTTCTAGAAAATTCTTGTTAATATAATTGTGTGGTGAAGAATTGATTTTACCCAGAAGAGAGGTCTGGCTTTTTGGCTATTAGGAGGTGATATCTATACCCCCAGAGTATGCTGCCTGAGGGGAGTATCTTTGTTTGCCTGAAGACTTTGGCCAACAATGAGTCTAATGATGTGACTTAGGATGGTGTCTTTGGGCCACTTGCAGAGGAACTAGTGATGAAAGGTATTAGTTCAAACTTCTAGGAGGGTATAGAGATTAAAACCAACCATGCAGGTAGTATGTGGTCAAGTCACAATAAAAACTCTGGACCCCGAAGGCTCGGTGAGTTTTCGTGGTCAGCAATACTTTGCATACTGACACACTGTGGTCCAAAGGAGATAACTCCATCCATGACTCCACAGGGATAGAATGAATGGGCATATTTGGGCTCTTCCTGGACTTTGTTTCTAAAGTTAACCTGTATCCTGTTCCTTCAGTAAACCATGAATGAGTATAGCTTTCAGTGATTTCTATGACTCATTCTAGCAAATTATCAAACTGGAGGGTGGTTTGGGGAACCCCCTGATCTTATAGTTGATGTTAAAGTGAGGGCAGTCTTATGCGGACTATTCCCTCAGACCTTGCAGTTTGGCCAACTCTACTGCAATTATACTGCATGACCTCAAACCCCTCAGAAAAGTCCGTTTCACACATTAATCTGATATCAATAGTAATTTGAGGGAATAAAATAAAAAAGGTAATATCCAGCATATGAGAAGGCAATGCCAAAACAAGAATGCTGCCTCAGGAAGTAAGAGAGATCATGGTGGCAAAGTGACAGCAGAGGTGCAGATTGTAGCATAAGTCACTAATCCTGTATCCTCCCCAAAAGAAGCTTCTTGAAAATAATGGATGAGGCTCAGATTTTTTTGTGTGTGTATGAGAGTACAAGGCATGCCTTTTCATTTAATAAAACTGAAATCCAGGCCAGGCACAGTGGCTCATGCCTGTAATCCCTGCACTCTGGGAAACCAAGACAGTCGAGGATCACCTAAAGCCAAGAGTTCAAGGCCTGCCTGAGCTACATAGGGAGATCTCCTCTCTGCAAAAAAAAATGTAAAAAGTAGCTAGGCATGATGGCACATGCCTGTAGTCCCAGCTATTTGGGAGGCTGAGGCAGAAGGACTGCCTGAGCCCAGAAGTTCAAGGCTTCAGTGACCTATAATCTTTCCAAGGCAATAGAGTGATACCCTGTTTCTACAGAAAAGAAAAAAAAAGTGCAATTCCCCAGTCATCACACCACACTCCCTATAATACTGGAGAACTTGAAGGCTTCCAGAAGGTAGATCATTAGGTTGTAATAAAACCAGGCACAATAATAAATAAAAGTGTAAAATGCTTGCTTTTGATGGATTTATTCTCAAATAAAATACATACAACAATTTTAAAATAAATATACAGAGCATGAAGCATAGTAGATAATTATGTCTTCAAAACGGCAAAAGTGAATAAATAAATAAATAAATATATGAATAAATAGTTTCCTCTCAGTGGTATGTACTTATTCTATTAGGGACAACTTGAATAACTAAACCAGGTAATCCACAAAAGCCTAACATACATATTTTAATTGATAGCCTCAGACTTCTCCCAGAAGTTCTTAGCAGAGAGGCAAACAGACAGGCAGTAAAAATGACTAGCTCAAGTTTCATCCCTTCAGCCTGTCTGTGCTTGGTGCACTGGAACTGCCAACTCACAGGAAAATTCCCCACATGCCCTTTTGACACCTAGGGTAAAAGAAAAAGTCATACGAACCATAAGTAGAATTCTCATGCTCTATTTTCCTAAACACATAAGTTGAAAAGTCACGCAATAAAAGCAGCACTGCAGTTTTTATCTTACTCTAAGCCATTATTGCCTCATGTAGCATTTGTGACATGTATCTTTGATCATTGACCAGGGCCACAGGTGGTTGGTCCTAGCTAGTATATCAGGAGTGTAATCTGAGTTGTCTCTAAACACATTTCAGCAATGACAGATTATACGAATCAGAAGCCACTGTGTAATGCCAAGCTGCAAGCTGCGGACATTCTTTGGGTTTATGCTCTTAATTTGCTTGCCACGAATGGGCTCCTTGAACTTTGTGGGTCTTTCATTTCCCAAAGGAAGCAAATCTTCCAAGGCTTGAGTTTAATTTGCCATTACCGCCGCCTCCCCAAAGCTGGATAAGCTGCAAACAAAAAAAAGTGGGTTCATTTTCCTCCCCATCTACTGCTCAGTAGGCAGTTCAATAAGGGTAGAACCCGTAGCAGAGAAAGAAAGAAAAAATCCTGGTGGTATTCTGAGGCAAAGAGGCCAGAGTCAGCACTGACAAGTTATTTTGTTGCAGAAGCAGTAAACGATGGCTAATGCCCTGAAATCAAAAGCGTGGGATAGTCAAAAGTAAAAGTCCAGAAGGTTCTACAGGAGAGGGTAAGAGTCTTAGAGAGAAGCCACAGGAAAAAAACTTGTCTATGAGAGGCTCCTGGACTGATGTGTAAATTAGCACAGACTTTTTGAAGGGCCATTTCCCTAAGTACCAAAATCCTTAAAACTGTGCATATGCTATGATCCAATAATTCCCCTTCTAGGACTTTATCCTGAGAGAAAATCACAGATATCTGCAAACATTTACCTGCAAGGTTATTTACAACAGAATTGGTTAGAGTTGAAAAAAAAAAAGGCAAAATGTCCAATCGTTGGGAATTAATTGAACTTTGGACATATAATAAAATATGATATAATCATTATGTCATGATAAAAAGAAAAATATATTTACAATAGTTAGGTGGAAAAAAATACACAACAGCAATACATACCGTGCTCCCAGTTTTTGTAATTAAAGAGAGAGAGAAAGAGAAAAGAGAGTCCTACACAGATATATACCAAAATTTAACAGCAATTATCTGAATGATGGTAATTATAGGTATTCTTATCTTCTGCTTTGTACTTAATTAGGCTTCTAATTTTGCAGGAAGAAAATAAAAAGTATTTTTAAAAGAAAAGAATAGCCTTTAGACCAAGCTAGAAGTATTCATTAGACTTTTTTAAGCTGCAAAGTGCAAAGCCATCCGGTTACCTCAAATTACTATGGAATTTATTATGAGAATGCATGGAGTAATGCGTGAGTTTATAATGAGATTTCACTGGAAACAAGTACAAATACGAATGTCTTAGGGCACCCAGAAGTTGCACAGCCCAGCCCGGCAAAAGCCAACTGGATGATCTCAGAGTTGATCTACGCTTGAGGTTACCTATTTGCCCCACTGGAGCAGGTAGTCAATTCACCTGTTCTTTGTAACTCACACTCCCTGTCTCATTTCCACAGCCCTTGAAGCAACCCATCAGCCACCTATCCCTGCACTCTGCTTATTTTTCTTCTCTTGATCTTAAGACTTCCACCTACACCAGATTGATTTTACTCAGAAGCCCTCGGGGACCCTGCTGCCTCCCTGTGGCCTCCTTATGTGTCTGCTAATTGACTAGTCTTCTTGCCAGTCCACAATCCCGAGACTCAGGGTTCACTTCTGCTCTAAACAGCCATAAGGATGAGAAAGTTCAATTATGACTACCTGTGAGCAACAGCTTATTAACTCTAGTTTTCCTTGGCAGAAAACTGTGGACATCAAGGTATCACAGCTGACCTGCCAGTAGACTAGGGCCAATACTTTAAGCACCATATGCCTGGACCACTGGCATCCCCATATAAAATTTGTTGACAAAAGGTAGACTTCCCACGTTCAGATAGTCTTGGGAGTTTCTATGAACTCAGTCCTCGCTTGGAGATTCATAATGCAAATTAATATATTAAAAGCTATGAGGGGTTCCTTGTTATTGAAACCTTCTTGATTTTGTTCAAAGCAAAGCTTTGCAAAGTTATTTAAGCACAGAATCATTTTTCTTTTTCCAAAATACCTACGACTTGTATTAATTTTAGTTGACTAGTTTAAGAATTGCTGCTACAGAGTAAAGTGCCATCCTAGAAGAAAAGAATAACTAACAATGATTGTTTGTTCCATTGTTCCATACCTGTTTTCTCAGTATAAATCATTTGGTTAATTAAGATTGTCCATCTTAATTGATATTAATTAATGGAATTAACCATTCCTTCATCAGAAGAATGAAAATATTTTACCATGAAAATATCTGACAAGCCTGGATTCATTCTTACTATAAAAATGAAGTTATTAAATATGTTAGTAAAATAAAAGCAGCTTTCAATCACAAGGTCCTCAGGAATATGGAACTTCTTAATTAAAGAAGTAAATAATCAGACTTAGAAATGCACTTGTTAACAGAATGTAGTTTTTTGTTTTGCTTTGTTTTGTTTTTTGAGTTGGAGTCTCACTCGGTCGCCCAGATTGGAGTGCAGTGGCCGCTCCCGGCCACCGCAGCCTCGCCTGCTGGGCTCCGGCGATCCTTCCGTCTCAGCCTTCCGAGTTGCTGGAATTACAGGCACGCGCTACCACGCCCGGCTGATTTTTTTTATTGTAGAGATGAGGTCTCGCTGCCCAGGTGGGTCTCGAACGCGCGGGCTCAGGCAATCCACTCACCTCAGCCTCCCAAAGGCGCAGGATTACAGGCTGAGCCACCAAGCCCGGCTACAGAATGTAGTTTTTAAGCTTGTTGACTTACATGGCTCATAATATAATTAAAGAGGGATTAGTTGGACAGCTGAAACTTTTAAGAAAAAAAGAGAAAAGCAAGGAAAGGGAGAAAGCAGAGGTCTAGAATAAGCTAAAAGAATGTCTGAGAGGTCTGCAGTCAGAAAAGAATCTGAGAAATGGAGCCCAGGAGATGGAGTAGTGAATCATTTAGACACAATTCTGAGACAGTTGGTAGTTGGCTGCTTTGTGTTTTGTTTGTCTGTGTGTCCATAAGTTTTTTTTTTTTTGGTTGCTTTTTGGTTGTTGTTTTTTTGGTTTTGGGGTTTTTTTTGCCAATTCACAATGACTTTGGCCTGGACTCTATGCTGATCCAACTCAAATCCCTCTGACTCAACCCAGACTGCCAGCTCTGGAATTCCTGGTCATCAGAATCATGCGGTTAGAACACTTGGGTCTTGCTGAGAAAGAAGGGCATAGAGGTCTAAGGCAAGTAAGACGCTTGCTGCTTGTTTTACTACTTTTGTCTTAGTTTTGGTTTTTATCTGTTTAAGAAGAGACCTTCTATTCATACACAATTGGATGAAGCTTAAAGAGCCTGTCCAGTAACCAAACTGGGTTAAAGATGACCACTCACATCACTTTTTATGTTCAAGGATTTTAAGGCCAAAGTCTTAAGGAAGAAAGAAGTAAGGAGGATGAAAGAAAGGGAAGAAGGAAAGAAGGGAGTCAGGCAGACAGGTGTGAGGACAGAGGAGAAAAGAAGAGAAAAAGGAAAAAAGAAAAGAAAAAATGGAAAGGAAATGACATCAATCCAAAAGAATTTCAGTGCTGACAATAATATTATAATTATAATGTCTGATTATTTTTACAAACAAAAACCTAATAATAACAATGGCCACTGTTACTGCTGGCTTACTGTATGCCAACATTATGCACGGTTTATGTTATAGCATTTTATTCTTAGTTCATTTCTTTGAGAAAGATACAGATACGCCATCCCTTATTTGCAATTCAGAAGTCCAAAAGCTCTGAAAACTGAAAGCTTTTTCATAAGTCTAAAGCAAAGTCACTTGGCAGCAAAACTTGACAAACTAACATGAGGCTACTTATAGTCTTTATTTAACCCATTGATGCACATTTCACTACAGAAATATGAATGTGTTTCATTAGGGAATATCGCCTTCAAGCATCTCTTAGTGTTCTATATAATAAATGACAATATGCACTATATTACCTTTCTAAAATACTAAAAATTATAAATTCTGAAACTTATCTGACTCCAAGAGTTTCGGATAAAGGATTGTTTCTCCCTATTTTTACAGATAAGGAAACTGAAGCCAGGTCTGTTTGTCTTCATTGATATACTACCCAGGTATTTTAGTTTTAGTCGTATCTTTGGGACTTTTAAAATCACAGTTTAAAATTTTTTCTTCACACTATTCTAGTTCACTTACGCACGGACAAGACTTTAGCAAGTTCTCGTTGGGAAAAGTTTTTAAAGACGTCTTTTTTCTCCAAAATGGAAAATGCTGACATCCTCAGAAATTTCCCTTGAACCCAAGTGAACTTGTTTTTAATTCCCTCACCCTTCATTTTCAGATTACTCAGTGTATTTAATGCTACCCTTCCTCAATTCCACCCAAAGCTCACATGGTGATATTAAGGGCATTGGTTAAGAACCCAGCGAGGAGTCTGTATGGGCCTGAGACGTTGCTAAGCGCTTTGACATCTGTGGTGAGAGTGTCTACGTGAAGATTACCCATGATGGGCTCCAGTGTTTCAATCTCAACCCCAGAATGAGCTCCTGGTCACTCTGTGGTTTAAACCCTGAGAGAAGACAGCATTCCACACTACAGCGCATTTCGTAAACAATGATTTGATACATTGAAGAAACCATAAATATTATTTATCTTACCATAGGCCTCAGAATGTCCAAACACCACAGCTAATTAGGGTTCAATAATAGATTCAATAAGCCGAAGCCTGTTTTTCTGGTTTATCATAACAAATAAAGCAACGGCCATTACTGTCTAATTTGTAAGTGTTTTGTTCGATGGCTCTGAGTGGAAAGTATGTAGCTCTGCTTGTCCTATAGGAAGCTTCGCCACCAACTAAAGTCAGTGCTAAACTACATCTGTTGCCAGTTATACTTTTTTCCATTTGTTGAAGCACATTGTTTGTTACCCAAAATGTATATTCCCATACAGATGGAGCTTTTGCTAAAAGATAGAGAGCCAGTATTTCCTAGCCAGAAAACAAACCCAAAAAAAAGGATTTGGTCAAAGGAAGCTGATGGGAATTTCTTCTTTGATCAGTCTTTCCCCAAGAGCTGGCTCTGTGAAGATCATAACTCACACAATGAATGTAAAGTTGACCCTATGAAACCAAATATACCAGTATATTTCAACATCTCAGAGTAGTCCAGTTGAAAACATTTTAAGCAAGACCCACTAAACTAGGATTTCTTAACTTCAGCACTATTGACTTTTAGGGTAGATAATTCTTTACAGTGGGGTCTGTCCTGTGCATTGTCAATGATTAGAACCATCCCTGGTCACTGCAAACTAGATGCCAGTAGCATCATGAGTTATGACAACAAAAAAATGCATGCAGGCATATCCAATGTCCCCAGAGAAACAAAACCACCCCTGGTGACACTCTTTTACTCCTTCACATCACACACGTTAACATTTCATTTCTAATATTCATAATCTTGTTTTTACTTTTTTATTTATTCATTTTTTCCTTTTTTTTTCTTTATTGCAGTGGCTTTAGGCAGTACAAATAGTTTTTGATTACACGGGTGCATTGTATAGTGGCAAAGAAGTCTGGGCTTTAAGTGTACCCACCACTCCTACTTGTTGTACCCAAAAGGTGATTGTTCACCCCTCTATCCCTTATCCCTTTCACCTTCTGAGTCTCCAGTATCCATTATATCATTCTCTATGTCTTTGCAGATCCTTAGTTTAGCTCCCACTTATAAGTGAGAATATGCAGTGTTTGGTCTCCTGTTCCCAAGTTAGTTCACTTAGGACATTGTTCTCCAATTCCACCCAAGTTGTTGCAAAAGACATTTTTTCATTCTTTTTGATGGCTAAATAGTTTTCCATAGTGTGTGTGTGTGTGTGTGTGTGTGTGTGTGTGTGTGTGTGTGTGTGTGTGTGTGTGTATAACACATTTTCATTATCCACTCATCAATTGATGGGCATTTAGGTTGATTCCACATATTTGCAAGTGTGAGTTTTGCTGTGATGAACATGAGATTGCAGGTGTCTTTTTTATATAATGACCTTTGTTCCTTTGGGTAGATACCTAGTAGTGGGGTTGCAGGATTAAAAGGTAGATCACTTTTAGTTCTTTGGGTAATTTCCATACTGATTTCCAGGTAGGTTGTACTAATTTACTTTACCACCAACAGTATATGTGTTCCCTTTTCTCCATGCCAGCATCTATTGTTTTGTTTTGTTTTGTTGAATAATGACCATTCTGACTGATATAAGGTGGTATCTCATTGTGGTTTTGATTTGCATTTCCCTCATGATGAGTGATATTGAGTATTTCTCATGTTTGTTGGCCATTTGTATATCTTCTTTTGAGAGGTGTCTGTTCATGTCATTTGCCTACATGTTAATGAGGTTATTTGCTTTTTTCGTGCTGATTTGAGTTATTTATAGATTCTGGATAGCAGTCCTTTATCAGATATATAATTTGCAAACATCTTCTCCCATTCTGTAGGCTGCATCTTTGCCCCATTGATTATTTCTTTTGCTATGCAGAAGCCTTTTTAGTTTAAGTCTCATTTATTTTTGCTGTTGGGACTTTAGCCACAAATTATTTGCCTAGGCCTATATCCAGAAGAGCTTTTCCTAGGTTTTCTTCTAGGATTTTTATGGTTTCAAGCATGACATTTAAGTCTTAATCCATCTTGAGTTAATTTGTGTATATGGGAGAGATAAGAATCAAGTTTCATTTTTCTGCATATAGCTATCCAACTTTCCCAGTATCATTAGTTGAATAGGGTGTCCTTTCTTCAGTGTATGTTTTTGTATACTTTGTCAAAGATCAGTTGGTTGGAGGTATTTGGGTTTATTTCTGGATTCTCTATTCTATTCCACTCATCCATGTGCCTGCTCTTGTACAAGGGCCATGCTGTTTTGGTTACTACAACCCCGTAGTATAATTTGAAGTCAGGTAATATGATGCCTGCAGCTTTGTTCATTTTGCGTAGGATTTCTTTGACTGCTCTGGTTTTTTTTATTATTGTTGTTCCATATAAATTTTAGGATTGTTTTTCTATTTCTGTAAAAAGTTACATTGGTAGTTTGGTAGGGATGAGGTTGAATCTGTAGATTACTTTGGGTAATTTGGTCATTTTAACAATGTCAGTTCTTCCAATCCATGAGTATGGAATGTTTGGCCATTTGTTTGTATCCTCTACAATTTTTTCATTAGAGTTTTATAGCTCTCCTTGTAAAGATCTTTCATATCCTTGGTTAAATATTTTCCTAACTATGGTAGCTTTTTGGCTGCTCTTGCAGATAGAGTTGAGTTCTTGACTTGTTTCTCAGCTTGATCGCTATTGAGGCAGAGCAGTGCTACTGACTTGTGTGTGTTGATTATGCATCCTGAAACTTTACTGAATTCATTTATCAAGCCCAGGAGTCTTTCGGAGGATTCTCTCGGTATAAGATCGTATATAGTCAGCATGAAGGGATAGTTTGATTTCTTCTTTTCCAATTTGGATACACCTTAATTCTTTTTCTTCCCTGAGTGCTCTGGTTAGGGCTTCCAGTACTGTGTTGAATAGAAGTGATGAAAGTGGTCATTCTCGCCTCCTTCCAGTTCTGAGGGGGAATTGGTCCAACTTTTCTATATTTAGAATGACATTGGCTGTGGGGTTTTTGCGTACAGCTTTTATTATTTTGAGGAATATTCCCTTTGTGCCTATTTTTCTGAGAGTTTTAATCATGAAGGGATGCTAGATTTATCAGATGTTTTTCCTGCATCTATTGCACAATAAAGAAATGATCATATGCTTTTTGTTTTTAATTCTCTTTATGTAATGGATCATGGTTATTGACTTGCTTATATTGAACCACTTGGTTGTGGTGTTTTTTTTTTTTAATGTGCTGTTGAATTTGGCTTACTAATATTTTGTTGAGGACTTTTCATATCTATGTTCATAAGGGATATTGGTCTGTAGTTTTCTTTTTGTTGTTGTATCTTTTCCTGGCTTTGGTAGCAGAGTTATAGTAGTTTCATAGAAGGAGTTAGGAAGGATTCCCTCCTCTTCAATCTTCTGGAATAACTTCAGTAAAAGTGATGCCAGATCTTCTTTGAAGGTCTGGTAGAATTCAGCTGTGACTCCTTCAGGTCCCGGACTTTTTTGTTGGGAGACTTCTAATTACTGTTTCAATCTCGCTACTTGTTATTGGTCTGTTCAGAGTTTGTATTGCTTCCTGACTCAAGGTTGGGGAGTTGTATGTTTCCAGGAATTTATCCATTTCCTCTAGATTATCTAGTTTGTTTGCATAGAGATGCTCATAAGACTTGGATGATCTTTTGGATTTCTGTTGTATTAGTTGTTATGTCTTTATTTCATTTCTGATTGAGCTAATTTGAATTGTCTCTCTTTGTTTCTTAATGAATCTAGCTAGTGTTCTACCAATTTGCTCATCTTTTCAAAGAACCAGCTTTTTGTTTCATTGATCCTTTGTATTTTTAAATTTTAATTTCATTTAGTACTGCTCTGATTTTCATTAATTTATTTTCTTCTGCTAGCTTTGGGTTTGATTTGTTCATGTTTTTCTAGTTCCTTGAGGTGAGATGTTAGATGTTAATATGCAGTCTTTCAGTTTTATTGATGTAGGCCTTAGTATTGTAAATAACCTTGTTTTTGAACAAGTACATACATATGTGTGTACCCTTTTTTTTAAAGAAATGAAGCATTTGCCTAAAATCCTTTAATGCTATTGACACTATTTTTGTCTTGTATGTTTTACTTAATTATATACCTTGGAGATTATTCCATTCAGTTCATAAAGATTTGCCTAATTATGTGTAATGACTACTTAGTATCTCCTTGACTGGATGTGTCATAATTATTTAAAAGTCCCCCTATCAAATGCTAGTAAGTTTGTTTCTAGTCATCTGCCACTAAAATGGTACTTCATGCAAAACCTTGCACATAAATCACTGGAACATCCAAGGAACACTCCTATCTTGGGGCCTTTGCTCTGCCTGCTTCCCCTACCTAAATGCTTTTCCCCCAGATTTCCATATAGCTAACTCCCTCACCTCCCGAATTCATAAGGCTTGACTAGGCTAAAGTTACAAATAAACCTTAAAATCTCAGAGGCTTCAAACAGAAAAGTCCTATATAAGGGGTTCATAAGAACAGTTTTCTTTCAAGCAGTGGCCAAATAGTTGAGGATGATTTCATCTTCTGCCTCCAACATCACCACATGAGTCCTTCTCCATTGCCATAACAGAGAAGAGAACTGGGAGTCACATACCAAATCTCAAATATATCAGTCCAAGTCATTTCTGCTTACAATGCACTGATCAAAACTATCTACAGGGCCCTAACTAATGACAAGGAATCTGGAAAACATGGAGGAGCACAATACAGTTATGCTTCACTTAACAATGGGGTAACTTTTAAGAAATGCATCAGGTGATTTCATCCCTGTGCACACACCAAACTCCAAGTGCACTTACACAAACCTAGCTGGTGTGTGTGTGTATACATACATGTTTTTAAATATGGAAAACCAAATGTCCCATCACCATTACTGAAGATCAATTCTTTCCCCTACATGAATTGCAATGCCGTTATCCATTGCTGTATGTCAACTTTCTATACATGCTCCATTATAATCTTATAGCTCCACTACTGTGTTTGTTGTCCACTGTTGATTGAACCGTTGTTATGTAGCACATGAGACTGTATTGGTAAACATTAAATAATACTGCCAGATGTCCTTCAACTTATGGCTCAGAAGTCATCTTCATAACCTAATCACCCATTTAAAATTGCAAGCAGCCGGACACGGTGGCTCAGCCTGCAATCCTGCGCTTTGGGAGGCTGAGGTGAGTGGATTGCCTGAGCCCACGGGTTCGAGACCCGCCTGGGCAACTTGGCGAGACCTCATCTCTACAATAAACCAAAAAATTAGCCAGGCGTGGTAGCGCGTGCCTGTAGTTCCAGCTACTTGGAAGGCTGAGGCGGAAGGATCGCCGGAACCTAGCAGGTCGTATTACAGTGACTGGGAGCGTGCCACTGCACTCCAGTCTGGACTACAGAGTGAGACTCCAACTCAAAAAAATAAATAAATAAAATAAAATAAAATAAAATTGCAAGCAACACTCACTCCCTAGCACATCTAATCTCCCTTAGTCTCTTCTTACCATCTTGTTAATACATGTTATCACCTACTAATTGATTGTTTACTATTTATTATCTGTCTTTTCTTACTAGACTATAATCTATAACCTTCATGAGGGCAGGGAGCTCATCTGTCTTATTCTCTGGTGTATCCCAAGCATATAGAAGAGGAACTGGCACATAAATATTTGTTGAATGAATAGATTTCATACATATACAAGTGTATCTATTGGACAATCTCCAGAGGTGAAATTGCTGGTTCAAAAGGCATTGTCATTAAACATTTTCCTAAATATTGTTAAATTGTTCTCCATGTAGCTTTACTAACTCATATACCCAACCACAACGTATGAGATCATCTATTTCCCCAAACACTCACGAAATATGGTCTCAAACTTCTTGTTCTTTGATAGTTGGAGTAAACGATGGTATCTACCATAATTTTATTTGATATATTTCATATTAAGAGTGAAGTTGAACATATTTTCATGTTAAAAAACCATTTGTATCTACTTCTCTATGAAATGAAATGTGTGTTCTGTCCTTTGCTAATTATATTGAATTGTTAATCTTCTTTATTATTGATTTGTAGAAAATACGTATATGATGAACTAAATGTGTCCTCCCCACAAAATTTAAATGTTAAATATACGATGGAATATTATACAGTCATAAATAAGGACAAAATTATGAACTTCACAGCAACTTGGATGGACTTAGAGTCTATAATACTGAGTGATCTGTCCACAGAAACAAAGAGTTGGGTATCATATGTTCTCACTCATAAGCAGACCTTGAACAATTATCATACTAAAATAAGAAAAGGATTGGGACCGAGTGCAGTAGCCTGTAATCCCAGCACTTTGGGAGGCTGAGGTGAGAGAATTGCCTAAGCCCATCGATTCGAAACCAACCTGGGATAGAACACACCTCATCAACAAGGGTACCTACATAATGAATATGTGTATATCTAACCCTGAATTGTACACCACATCTTTAAAATAAAAATTTTTTTTATTTAAAAAAAAATTCCTTCCATCTCAGCCTTCCAAGTAGCCAGAATTACAGGCATGCGCTACCACGCCCAACTGATTTTTTGATTTATTGTAGAGATGAGGTCTCGCTGCCCAGGCGGGTCTCAAACCCACGGGCTCAGGCAATCCACTCACCTCAGCCTTCCAAAGGCGCGGGATTACAGGCTGAGCCACCGAGCCCGGCTAAAAAATTCAAATGTTAAATTCTAACCCTAAATGTGGTGGTATTAGGAGGTGAAATCTTTAGAAGATAATTAGGCCACAAGGGTGGAGCACCCATGAATGAAATTTGTGCCTTTATAAAAAGAGGCCCCACAGAGCTCTCTCACCTTCTTTCCACCAGAAGAGGATGCAGCAAGAAGTTGACAGTCTGCAACCTGGAAAAGGACCCTCACCAGAACCTGACCATGCTGGCACTTTAAACTCAAATTTGCAGCTTCCAGTACTGAAAGAAGTAAGTTTCTGGTGTTTGTAAACTACCCAGTCTATTATTCTGTTATAGCAGCCCGAACTGACTAAATCAATATCTATCTCTTTATAAATTTATTTTAAAATTATTTTTTAAAAGAATATATTTTGGGTATAATTTTCTTTCTTGACATATTAGATATCCACTATTCTCTTTAATGAGAGCAAATAGAATTATCTGATGATTTTTTTAACTATATAATAAATTTTTCTTATTTATTTCAGAAAGATGAACTAAAAATCACACCAAAGTCTGCACACAAGCCAGGCTAAGTGGCTCAGCCTGTAATCCCGCGCCTTTGGGAGGCTGAGGTGAGTGGATTGCCTGAGCCCGTGGGTTCGAGACCCGCCTGGGCAGGGAGACCTCATCTCTACAATAAATCAAAAATTCAGCCGGGCGTGGTAGCGCATGCCTGTAATTCCGGCTACTCGGAAGGCTGAGGCGGAAGGATCGCTGGAGCCCAGCAGGTGAGGCTGCGGTGGCCGGGAGCAGCCACTGCACTCCAGTCTGGGCGACAGAGTGAGACTCCAACTCAAAAAAAAAAAAAAAAAAAAATCTGCACATGAATGTTCATAAGGCTTCACTGGTAATAGCCCAAAACTAAACACAACCTAATTATCCTTCAATGAATGAATTTTAAAAAGAAAAAAAAAAGATATGTCCATACCATGAACTACTACTCAGCATTAAAGAGAAACAAACTACTGATGCACACAACAACCTGAAAGAGACTTCAGAGAATTATGGGGAGTGAGAAAAGCCAATCCCAAAAAGTTACATTTGTATGACTGCATGTAGATACCATTCCTGGAATGACCAAATTATGAACTGGAGAACAGATCAGTGATTGTCAGGGGTCTGAGACAGGGGGAGGTGGAATGGGAGGGAAGTGAGTATGATGATAAAAGGGCATGATGAAAGATTCTCATGGTGATGGATCAATTGTGTATCTCAACGGTGGTGGTACATACACAAACCTACGTATGATGATTTTCTATACAACCAAATAAACCTCAGACAAATGAGTATAAATAAAACTAGAAAAAAATCTGAATAAAACCCATGGGCCGTATCAATGCCACTGCTGTGGTTATAATATTGTGCCATAGTTTTATAAGATGTTACCCTTGTGGGGAACTGGGTAAAGCTTACATGAAATCTCTCTGTATTATTTCTTACAACTGTATGTGACTCTTCAATTATCTCAAAATTAAATATTCAATTTTTTAAAAATCCTGTGAACTTAAGCACAAAGGCATCCCATAATATAATGTAAAAAAGCAAACAAAATAGTCATTTGTCTGAGTCATACATTGAAAAATGTCCTTCAGTTAGTTATTTATCTTTTTACTATGGTAATGAGATTTTTTTTTCTTTTTTTTTTGTTTTGTTTTAAAGATGTGGGTACAATTCAGGGTAATGAGATTTTTAATGGCAAAAAATTCTTATTTTGTTCATTATTCTTCTCTTAAACAGCTTCAGAGTTTTATGTCAGATTTAGAAACACTTTCCTATGGTAGTTTATTTTTTAAATTCTACCATGTCTTTCTCTAGTACTGTTATGATTTCAGTTACCTTATATTGAAAATGTAATTGAAATGCTGCCCTCTATTCATATTATAAAAGATTGTATTATGGAAAGTTAATATGAATATGTAAGTCTGATACATGTGGTACACAAAGTGAAGTTAAGGGTGTAACTGTGTGATATGTGTGCCTGTGTGTTTTTCCAAAGGCTATCCAATTATCTATTTGTAGAATAAACACCCCAACTGATCGGTTACCCTACCACCTACTACATCCCTTTACCCTTCATCCTTATCCTCTTCAAAAAACTCTTGTGGGAAATGCAAATTAAAACTATAATGAAATACCATCTCACATCAATCAGAATGGTTATTAAAAAGTCAAAAAAACAACAAATGTTGGTGAGGTTGTAGAGAAAAGAGAACTATCATGCACGGTTTGTGGAAATGTAAGCTAGTTCAACCCCTGTGGAAAGAAGTTTGGGAGATATCGCAAAGAACTAAAAATAGATCTACCATTCAATTCAGCAATCCCACTACAGGTATACATAAAGGAGCATAAATCATTCTGCCAAAAAGACATCTGTTCTTATATATTTATCTCAGCACTGTCCACAATAGCAAAAACATGCAACCAACCCAGATGCCCATTGACAAAGGCCTGGATAAAGAGAATGTGACTCACATATACACCATGGAATGCTATGCAGCCATAGAAAAGAACAAAATCATGTTCTTTGCAACAACATGGATGCAGCAGGAGATCATAATTCTAAGCAAATTATCACAGAAACCAAAAACTGAATACTTCATGTTCTCACTTATAAGTGGGAGCTAAACACTGAATATACATGGGCATAAAGAGGGGAACACAGACATTGGAGCACTCCTAAGTGGGGAGGGAGGGAAGAGGGAAAGGGTTGAACAACTACCCATTGGGTACCATGCCCACCACCTGAGTGATGAGCTCAGTGGAAGGCCAAACACCTCACCGCCATGCAATATGCCTATGTTACAAATCTGCACATACATGTACCCCTTAAATCTAAAAAAATAAAATAAATGTAAAAAAAACAAAAACAAACAGCTCTTGTGGAAGTTGAAATACATTCAGCCACATATCTACCTCTTCCTCTTTTCAAAGTGATCTACACAAACATGATCACTTGCCCAAAGAGTTTTTCATTAGCACTCAAATTAAGACCACAGAAAGGAAGCCCTTAGAACCTCCTGAACACTATACAAAGCTTGCCTGGATGGAGAGCCAAAGAGCAGGGTATCTAAGGTCCAGTTTTTACAAGAAGGGAAAGCATGGGCTTTGTTGGGACAGCAGGTCAGGAACCTTCCTGTGACATAACTCCTAAAGTGAGACTTTCCAGGAATAGGGCTAGGGGCTTCCAAGAACCTATAACCGTCTCCCAAATCCAAGCCAGAGCCTGTGGTTGATCTGTGCACCTCCGTGCTCTGGAATACTGCAGGCCCTGGAGCAATTCCACTAACAAGACTACTCCTGTGAGTAATCTAGCTCTATCCTGCGAGTCATTTTCACAATATTATTTTTCAACTCCCTTGTTGGGTCTTAAGAGTGGAGTTTCAGGGAAAGGAAAAGAAAGGGTGTCGGGGCTTAAATTCACACCCTATTTTGCTTTTACTACTCTTCATAGTCACATCTCAATAATTTGTGGAAAGAAATACTTTGGATCTTGGTGGAATGATAGAGAGTTACTCTGGGCAAGCTCAGGCCTCCCTGGCTCATGGGTCAGCAGCTGTGCTCTACAATATTGAGTCCTCCAGTCTCCTCACCTCACACCTCAGTTCCTAGCACAACATTTTCACCAATACCGCCTTAATTCCTCCCACTCCACACCGTCTCACACACAGCTGTCAGAACAATCTTCCAAGAATCCCACTTACATCATGAAACTAATTTAATTATTCCCACTTCTGTCTCCTTCCCACCTCTCTAGGCTCAGTCTGAACTGCATCTCCTCCCTGAACTGGCCCACAGTGGCCCCAGTCTCTAGGGCCCTTCGTTCCTCAAAGCTGCCATAACTGGGACTGATATTCCTTCCTGGCCATGAGATTCAGGTTGTCCTCTCCTCACGTGTGTTCTGATGAAATCATCGTAATCCAGTCTGATGTCTGTGCGTTTGTTGGATATTTTGATCATCGTCCTTGTCTATAGCATTTATTGACTGGATCACTCATCCGAGTATAAACTACATGGTCTTGCTATTTAAATATTCCCCGTGTGTTTTGACTTTCCTACTAGATTTTCATTCATTCCCTGAGGGCAGCCACCCCTCTATCCCAATCCCCAGGAACTGGCCCACAGGTACCCACAGAGCTGCCCACACCCCTCATCGCTGGCTAAACTCAATAGATGAAACATACACGGGGAGAGGGAATTGCAATGAACTGCTAGGCTAGTAGATGGGTGCTGGATTCAAATTTGTACTAAATCAGCAAATTCTGAGCATCTGAATCTCTGTTCTAGCATTTTTTAAAGAAAGTTTTGGTTGGGCGCAGTGGCTCAAGTCTGTAATCCCAGCACTTTGAGAGGCCAAGGAGAGAGGATTGCCTGAGCTCAGGGGTTCAAGACCAGCCTGGACAACTTGGCGAGACCTCATCTCTACAATAAGTCAAAAAATTAGCCAGGAGTGGTAGCACGCACCTATAATTCCAGCTACTTGGAAGGTTGAGGCGGAAGGATTACCTAAACCAGGCAGGTCAAGGCTGCGGTGGCAGTGAGCGTGCCACTGCACTCCAGCCTGGGTGACAGAGTGAAACTCCAATTCCAAAAAAAAAAAGTTTGTCGTGGTTCTAGTCATTTGAATTTTAGAACAGCTACTTGAGTTAGGATAGTTATGCTGTAAAATAAATATAACTTGGATGTGGACACTTGGCTTTACCATTCCACATTTCAAATTCCTTTTTATCTGAGTCACTAACCTAGCCTATACTTTTGTTGGCCCATAGTAATAAAGAGGGCCTCTATTAAGTCAGAATTAGTTTATATTATTCAAAGGAGTGTATTCCGTGTGGTGGAAGGAGAAAAATTTGGTCATATAGTTCAGATTACAGATTGCCCTCTTTTGGGTTCAAACTTCACAGTAGAGAAAATCCTACTTCAAATGTTTTTGAGGATAGGATTCTCATCAGGTCACTTTGAAACTAGCTTAAAATCTACTTCCTCTAGTAACTTTGTCTTCACTGGTCCTCCCCTTCTTTCCACATTTCATCCTCACTATACACCATGCGTGATATATCCATCACCAGGTCCCATGTTGCTTAAGGACAAGAGGAATTCCTATGTGAGTTCCCTAGGGCTACCATGACAAAGTACCACTTGTCAACTGGCTTTAAACAGAAATATATTATCTCACAGTTCTGAAGGCTAGAAGTGCAAAACAGAGGTATCAGCAAGGCCATGCTCCCTCTAAACCAAAAGATAGGTATACTTCCTTGCTTCTTCCTGGTTTCTGGTGATTTCCTGGCAATCTTTGGTGTTCTTTGGCTTGTAACTACATTAACACCAGTCTCTACTTTCATTGTCACATGACATTCTCCTTGTGTGTCTCTGTCTTCACATGGCCACCTTCTTATAAAGATACCATTCATAACTGAATTAAGAGCTGCTATGGTGTGAAGGTTTGTTTCCTCCACAATTCATGCGTTGAAATAATCCCAAACTCCAAGGTGATGATGTTACATGGTGTGAACTTTTGGAAGTTCACGAGGAAGGATCCCTCATGAATGGGATTAGTGCCCTTAGAAAAGAGACCCTGTAGGGCAGTTTGCCCCTTTCACCATGTGAGGACATAGTGAGAAGACACCATTAGTGAACATGGAAACAGGCCCTCACCCAGATACTGAATCTGCCAGCACCTTGATCTTGGATTTCCCAGCCACCAGAACTACAAAAAACAAATTTCTATTGTCTATAAGCCACCCAGTTTATTGTATATTGTTATAGCAGCTCTAACAGACTAAGACGTGAGCTCATCTTAATGTGAGGACAATCTGTTCCATGCCTCTGTCTTAGCTCCTGGTGGTTGGCTGGAAATCTTTGGTGTGCCTTAGATTATAGCTGCATCTTCCTATATCTGTCTTCATAGTCACATGGCATTCTCCCTGTGTAATATCTGTGTCCAAATTCCCCCTTTCTATAAGACACCAGTTGTCCTGGTTTGGGGCCCACCCTACTCCAGTATGACGTCATCTAAACTAATTACATTTGCAACAACCCTATTGCCAAATGAGATCATTTTCTGAAGAAGTAGGGATTAGGACTTCAGCATATCTTTTTTGGAGAGGACACAATTCATCCTATAACACTGCCTTTTGTCTTGGCTGTTCACCTGCCATTTTTAGTCCAGTGCTATAAAGGTGACAAATATATACGATTTGCTGATGCAAATTAAGCTACTAGGGCAGCTGCCTCTTTACAAAAGAGCACAGCAGCTCCATTATGACCTTGCACGCCAACACACCAAATAGCTTCACTTTCAATATTACTGGAAAAAGGACTGAGTGGGGTTTAATCAAAATTGTGGTCATTCTGACTCAAAGCCGGAATGAGAACTTTTCAGTGTCACTAAAGATATAATGACAGTGTCATACCTTAATATCATACCAAGTAGAACAGAGGTTTATGGGGTCTACTCAAGTGCTTCTGAACTGTCATATTGCTCTAGGTCTTTCAAAGGGCATTGGTGCTTGTAATCACAGCATCACCATAATTAGTAATGACAATATATCCTTTGCCAAAGAGCCAAATTAGAAGGTGAGAGGTATGCCACCAAATCAAATATGAGTTTGTTTTGAATTAAGCATTTAATCTGCCGGTAGAAAAATTTGCTCTGCTTACACCCTGCCATTTATATATGTAAATATGTTAAAAGAAAAATATATATTTTATACCCTTTACCTATCAACAGTTTTCAGAGTTCTTTCTTATTAGGTTATTTCCAGTGGGACCCATAAGACTCAAGTTTATGATTGAGGGATCTGCCCCCATGCCAGAAAAGGATCCCTGAGAACAACCAGGAAGACACGGTTTGTGTGCTTCTCATTTATTTTATTTCGTCCAAGCAAACAGTTGGCAAGAACAGACATTTCCTATTGCCTGGGCAATGTTTTAATCACTGTTTAAATATTTGCCATCCTGTCTTTGTTTTGGTTAGAATTGCTGAGTTAATGCGATACAGATTTGTACCCTCTGCTGAGTGAAATATAGATTTCATCTTCTGAACTAGACCTATTTTCACTGGAAATAGTTTTCCCACTCCCCACCCCCACTACTTGTCTTTCATTTTATGCATTACATTAATCCTTTTTATAGCTTCTCAAATGCCTACAGGTTACTAACAAATTGCCCCCAGGCAGTTCTAACACATTCAATTTCAGCAAACCTGAAAAATGTGTGACTCATTGCAAAGTTTGTAAAGACCCTTAAGTCAGTCTCTCTTAGTACTAGCTCAGAAAAATATCAATCCTGGGCACAAAGTTCATCATCTGATGGACATTCTAGGGTCAAGGTAAAATGAGTTTCTGACCTTAGGCCAATTTATGATGGGCAGTGGGTTTATACAAGGACACCTTCTGTTAATGAAGTTCTGTGAAGGTTGAGCTAGATCCAGGCTATCTAGGCCCCTGTGTAACCTGATTTCCCCCTGGGCTCACCAGCCTGGGTGTGCTTGAATGGTCATATTAACGGTCATAACTCAAATTTCACTGCCTCTTGCTCCCACCTCCTGATGGAAGGCTTATGGCTCCATATTTTGCAGAATTTTTAGTAAAAGTGCACTTCCAGATTTTATAGAGTGAACTCTCTCTCTCGATGTCACACTTCACAAATCCAATGGGATCTGAACAGGAAAGAAATATGAGTGTGTGGCACCATTCTCACTCTTTCTCCTCTTCTCTGATGACCATGATTCAGTTCTCGATCAAGCTATCGCGTCTGACTTCCTCTCCCCTCAAGACAATTACCCTCTCACTCATGCAGTTCCTCCATCCTCATCACTAGGTCCTTCCACAAGAACTTTTAGCCATGCCAGATGGTTAGTTCTGAATTCCGCTGAGACTCTGCCTGAGGACTCCACTAGACCTGAAATAACTCTAGGAGAAAAAAAAAATAATAAAAGCTTAGTGGAAATGAAAAGGTTTGGGGCTTCTTATTCCAATAATTGTAGACTAGGTAATTATTACCCAAACCTTCCACAAAAGAAAAGTAGAAAAACTGGACAAAATATTTAAAATGTGCTTACTGACACAAAAAAAGTTAACGTGATCAGTGAATAATTATCAGAACAGAGCCCAACAGAAAACTCAGGATAGAAAGAGAATGAGAAATGTCTTACACCAGCCCCAACTTACTACCATGAAATAGTTTCCAGGCTACAGAACAGAAAGTGGAAACTGTGATGCAGCCCAGAAGATTCCCTATGTTGAAGAGATGGAGCTAAGAGTATGGAAAGACCAACATGACTAAAGTTAGCAGGACAGAGGGAGAAGAAAGAGTGCAGGAAAAAAGAATAGGACATGTAGAGATTCCCTTGAGTATTCAACAGAGTACTCTTACTAATCAGTACATAAGGGTAAGGAAACTAGCAGAAACTAGGGGAAGAACCTCCTAAAATAATTACAAAGAATTAAGAACAGCAAGTACTAGGAAAGGAAAAGTGACTATTCCTACTAGCCAACTTGAAGAACCTCATAATTTTACATGGAATTGAGAAGAGTATTCAGAAAGTTTTTGCCTCAGTATTGGGAAATAATTAACTCTAGATTAAATGATGTTTTAGTCCTGTCTACCAAGCATTAAAAGTAAAACTTGAAAGGATCAACAGTTTCTAAGTAATTTTCCTGCATCTCAGAACAAAGCTCAGAGGATTATAGGAATAAAAAATAACCATCACCATGTCTGCCATTTAATCAAAAATTATCAGGCATTCAAAGAAATGGAAAAATATTGAGGAGAAAAATCAATCAAAACTGAAACAAAACTGATACAAATATTAAAATTAATAGATAAGGGAATGTAAAACAATATTAAAACTGTATTCCATATATTTTAAAAAGTTAATAGAGACAGCAGAGCTTTTTTAAAGACCTAAATTAGACTCTTAAAGATTAAAACTGCATAGAGATTAAATGTACAATGGTAGGTTAAGAGTATTTTCGGCCGGGCTCGGTGGCTCAGCCTGTAATCCCAGTGCTTTGGGAGGTCGAGGTGAGTGGATTGCCTGAGCCTGCAGATTTGAGACCCACCTAGGCAACTTGACAAGACCTCATCTCTACAATAAATCAAAAATTAGCCGGGCGTGGTAGCGCGCACCTATAGTTCCAGCTACTTGGAAGGCTGAGGTGAAAGGATCACTGGTGCCAAGCAGGTCGAGGCTGCAGTGGTCGGGAGCAGCCACTGCACTCAAGTCTGGGTGACAGAGTAAGACTCAACTAAAAAAAAAAGGGGTATTTTCAAGGGAATTCTATACCCCTAACACCTATATAAGAAAAGGAGCAAATTAATAACCTAAGCTTCCAACTGAAACCACCAGAGTAAGCAAGCAAAAAAATATTGGAACAGAAATCAATGAAATAGCAAAAAGAAAAACAATAGAAAAAGCTAATGAAACCCAAAGCTGGCTCTCTGAGAAATTCAATAAAATTGATAAACTTCGACCCAGACAAACAAGGAAATAAAGAGAGAACACAAATTATGAATGAGATATATTATTACAGATTCTACAGATATTAAAAGGAAAAGATATTGTAAAAACCTCACATCGGTAAATCTGACAATTTGATAAAATAGAAAAATTCCTTGAAAGACACATATTACCAAACTTCACACAAAAATATATAGGTTATTTGACTAGTCCTATATTTTGTAAAGAAATTAATGTTTAATTAAAACCCTTTGTACAAAGAAAACTCCAAGCCCAGATGGCTTCACTGGTAAATTCAACTAAGCATTTAAGGAAGAAGTAATATCCTTTCTACACAAATCCTTCCAGAAAATTAAAAAAGAGGTGACATTTCCCAACTCATTCTTCAAGGACAGCATTGCACTGATAACAAAACTAAACAAAAACATTACAAGAAAAAAAAAACTATAGTATAATAGTCTTCATAAAACAGATGTAAAATTCTAATTGTAGCAAATCAGATTCAACAACATATTAAAAAGGATAATAAATCATGACCAAGTGCTTTTGTCCCAGGAATGTAAGGCTGATTTAACATTCCAGTCAATCAATAGAATTCACCAAATGAATAAACTAACATCAAACGATAAGAATCTTATAAACTGCAGGAGACACCCTTATAGAAATTGGAATTGGCAACCAATTCCTATTCAGAACCCTAAAGGCCAATACCTTAAGAAATAATGTAGACAAATGGGACCTTATCAAACTAACGAGCTTCTGCAAAGCAAAAGAAACCATCAAGAGAGCAGGGACACAGCCCACAGAATGGGAAACAATATTTGCCAACTGTATATCTGACAAAGGCTTAACATCTAGAATCTACAAGGAACTCAAACACACCAAAAGGAAAAAAACAAACAGCCTCTATAAAAAGTGGGCAAAAGACATGACTAGACACTTCTCAGAAGAATATATACAGGCAGCCAGATGAAAAAGGGCTCAGCCTCACTAATCATCAGAGAAATGCAAATCAAAACCACATTGAGATACCACCTAACCCCAGTAAGAATGGCCATCATTAATAAAACAAACAACAACAGATGCTGGCAAGGATATGGAGAAAAAGGAATGCTTCTACACTGCTGGTGGGAATGCAAACTAGTGCAACCTCTTTGGAAGACAGTGTGAAGATTTCTGAAAGAACTAGAAATCGAACTTCCATATGACCCAGAAATTCCGCTACTGGGAATATACCCGGAGGAACTCAAATCACTCTACAAAAAAAATATCTGCACACATATGTTTGTTGCAGCTTTATTCACAATAGCAAAAACATGGAACCAACCAAGTTGTCCATCGAAGCTGGACTGGATAAAGAAAATGTGGTACATATACACAATGGAATATTATGGAGCCATTAAAGAAGGACAAATATATGGACTTCGCAGCAACTTAGATGGATTTGGAGTCGATCTTACTCAGTGATCTATCACAGAAAGAAAGAAGAGAGTACCATATGTTCTCACTCCTAAGTGGACCTTGAACAGTTATAAAACTATAAGAAAGTGTTTGGCAGTAATGGGAAACTGTCAGGGGAGGGGCGGTGGGATTGGTAGTTGAGGGAAACTGCTAGGGGAGGGAGGGGCATACCTCATCAACAAGGGTACCTACATAATCAATGTTTGTATATCTAACCCTGAATTGTATCCCACATCTTATAATAAAAATAAATAAAATAACAAAGAAAAACCATATATGATTTTTAATAACATATAAAAAGCCATTTGACAAAATCCAGCTTCCATTCTGATAAAAATCATTAGCAAACTAGGAACAGAAGGAAAGTTCCTCAAATGGAACTAGAACTGATAAGTGTACCAATTAGCAAGGTGACAGTCTTACACTGCCAGTATACAAAAATTATATTTCTATAATATTTCATATATAAGCAATGAAATTGCATAACAAAGCTTAAGATAAAATTTTTAAAAACAATTTATAGTAACATCAAAGAATATAGAGTTCTTAAGAATAAACCTGACAAAAAAAAAATAGACCTGCACACTGAAAATAACAGAACATTGCTGAAAAAATTTTAAAATAATCTTAATAAATTATTAGATATACCTTGGTCATGAATTGGAGGACTTGGGTTTTTTTTCTTGTTTGTTTTTAATTTTTTATCTTAAAGATGTGGGATATAATTCACGGTTAGGTATACAAATGTTCATTATGCGGGTACCCTTGTTAAAGAGGTATGCCCCCCCATTCCCGTTTTCCTGGCAGTTTCCCACTACTGCCAATCTCTTTCTTATAGTATTATGATAATAGTTCAAGTTCTTATTATGAGTGAGAATATGTGGTACTCAGTTCTTTCTTTCGGTGATAGATCACTCAGTATTATAGACTGAGTTGCTGCGAAGTTCATAATTTTGTCCTTTTTTATGGCTACATAATATTCCATCATGTATATGCACATTTTTTTTAATCCAGTCCTTTTCAATGGGCAGCACTGTTGGTTCCATGTTTTTGCTATTGTGAATAATGCTGCAATAAATATGCATGTTGGGGTATTTTTTCATAGAGTGATTTAAGTTCCTCTGGGTATATTCCTAGCAGAGGGATTGCAGGGTCAGATGGAGGGTCAATGTTTAGATCTTTTAGAAATCATCACACTGTTTTCCACAGAGGTTGTCCTAGTTTATACTCCCACCAACAATACAAAAGTGTTCCCTTTTCGCCACATCCTCTCCAGCATTTGCTGGTTTTTTGAGTTGTTGATGATGGTCATCCTGACTGAAGATAGGTGGTATCTCAGTGTGGTTTTAATTTGCATTTCTTTGATGACTAGGTGAGGCTGAGCATTTTTTCATGTATCTGTTGGCTACTTATATGTCTTCTGAGGAGTGTCTATTCATATCTTTTGTCAGCTTTGTAATGGAGCTGTTTGTTTTTTTCTTTTCAGCACATTTGAGTTCCTTGTAGATCCTAGATGTTAGGCCATTGTCAGATATACGGGTTGGCAAATATTTTTTCCCATTCTGTGAGCTGTCTCCCTGCTCTCTTGGTTGTTTCTTTTTCTCTTGATGGTTTCTCTTTTGCTTTGCAGAAGCTTGTCAGTTTGATGAGTTCCCACTTGTCTATCTTATCTCTTATGGCCTGGACACTTGGGGTTTTGATCAGGAATTGATTGCCAGTTCCAATTTTCATAAGGATGTCCCCTGCATTTTCTAAGGTTCTTATAGTTTGAGGTTTTACATTTAGGTCTTTGATTCATTTAGAGCTGATTTTTGTATATGATGATAGGTTGGGGTCTTGTTTTAATCTTCTGCATGTGGTCAGTTTTCCTAGCACCATTTACTGAATAGGTTCTTCTCTCCCCAGTGGTTGATGGTGGAGACTTTGTTGATGATGAGTTTGTTGAGAAATTGAGGTTTTGCTTCCGGAATCTCTATCCTCTTCCATTGGTCTACATGCCTGTTCTTGTACCAATACCAGGCTGTTTTGACTATTGTAGTTTTATAATAAAGTTTAAAGTCTGGGAGTATGATACCTCCTGCTTTTTTTGTTTGTTTTTGCTGAGGATTGTTTTGTCTATTCATGGTCATTTATGTTTCCATGTGAATTCCTATATTGTCATTTCCAGGTCTGAGAAGAATGCTGCTGGTAATTTAATAGGTTTTGTGTTAAATCTGTAGATTACCTTGGGTAGAATGGATATCTTAACAATATTGATTCTTCTAATCCATGAGCATTGAATATTTTTTCAATTGTTTGTGTCATCTTTGATTTCTTTGAGCAGTGTTTTGCAGTTTTCATCGTAAAAGTCTTTCACTTCTCTGGTTAGGAAGGTGCCAAGGTATTTCATATTTTTGTGGCTACTGTGAATGTGCTTTTTATTTGGGTTTCTGTTTGTTTATTGTATAGAAATGTGACTGACTTTTGCATGTTTATTTTATACCCTGAGACTTTGCCAAAGTCCTTTATCAGTGCAAGGAGGTTTTTGACAGATTCTCTTGGATCTTAGAAGTATAGAATCATGTTATCTGCAAAGAGGGATAACTTTACTTCCTTATTTCCTGTTTGGACACCCCTGATTTCCTTCTCTTGTCTGATTGTTCTAGCTTGGACTTCCAATACTATTTTGAACAGGAGGGGTGAGAGTGGGCATGCTTGTCTTGTCCTGTTTTCAGGAGAAATGGTTCCAATTTCTGGCTGTTTAGCAGTACGTTGGCTGTGGGTTTCTCATAGATGGCTCTTAATACTTTGTGGTATGTTCCATCTATGCCTAGATGTTTGGGGGTTTTTATCAAGAAGAGGTACTAGACTTTATCGAAAGTTTTTTCTGCATCTAATGATATAATCATGTGCTTTTTGTCCTTACATCTATTGATGTATTTCATTGCATTTATGGTCTTGTGGATGTTGAACCAGTCCTGCATCCTGGGGATGAAGCCTGCTTGATCATGGTGGATGGTGGAATGTATGTGGGCCCTTGGAACCCATTTCCTCCAACCTTACAATCTGTCCATGCAGTGGGGGTGTATGTTTGCCCCCCAAAGCAAAATGAGATAAGAAAAAGGAAACGAATAGAAAAAGGAAGAGGAAGAGGAAAGAATGTGGAGAGAGAGAAGAAGAGAGAAAATAAACAGGTTTAACAACTAATGAGTAAACAGAGAAACAAACAAAGACAGAAAAAAAACCCAAAAATACAGACAATCATACAAACAAAAACCCCTGTTGATGTACTTGCCCTCAAAAATACCCATACACAAACAGAAAATCTAGAAAAAAATTAAAATAACAGAAACAAAGCAAGTACAAAAATGTAAACAAAAACAAAAAGAAGAGAGAAGGAAATGCTAAAATAAAAGACAAACAAACAAAAACTTGCTCTGTGGCCATGTTTGTGACTCCAGGTCCCTTTCAGTTGCAGTTGCAGCATTAAGAAATGACTCCAGTTCGCCAACCCTTCCCCTCCACTCTCAGTGCAGGCTGATAGGGTTGCTCTCAACGTGGGTCTGATGCCCCATGGACTACTGTGGGAGGAGGATGAGTCAGATCCGGACTCACCCAACTTGTCTGCTGCTGCTGTCAAGTCACCCACTCAGATCTCACATGTGTGTGCCTGTTCCAGGTTGGGCGGGAGGCGGTGAGCATCTGCCTCTCCAAGTCTGATAAGGGAATAACCTCTGGGTCCCAGGTTGGAAGCTGGACAGAGCTGGATGGGGCAATGCAGCTCTCTGCCTGCTCCCAGGACAGAGAAGATGTTGCCCTCGGCATCTCCTCCCCGGCGGCAGTGCTTGATTCCAGATTTTCACGCTCTACCTTCTCCACGGCTCCAGGGGTCTAGCTTGGACTTCCAATACTATACACCTGCTGCCACAGGTGATGTCATGGGCCGGGTGCCAGGTGGTGAGGAGCAGCTGTTCTCAGCTGCCTCCTCTCAAGAGAGCACTGGGGGTTCCAATCTTAGGACAGTGATGGGTTACAGTCACCTCTGGAGGAGAGCCTGGATACATGAACCCCAGTCTTCCCTCAGATGGACTTTCACTCACCCACGGGCACATCCCCACTCACACAGAGAGTCTTTATGGACACTTGCTTTTGCAGAGACTCTCATACTCTGACCTGTTCCATTGCCATCTTTCCTCCTCCCCTGGTATTTTTTAGATATCAACTTTTGCTAAGTTGTATGGATGCAACTCACAATCTTTTTTTTTTTTTATGTTGGAGTCTCACTGTCATCCAGGCTGTAGTGCAGTGGCACACTCACTGCCACCGCAGCCTTGATCTGCTGGGCTCAGGTGATCCTTCTGCCTCAGCCTTCCAAGTAACTGTAACTACAGGCGTGGACTACCACACTTGACTAATTATTTGATTTATTGCAGAGACGAGGTCTTGCCAAGTTGCCCAGGCTGATCTCCAACTCTGGGTAACTGGCAATCTTAATCAAAATCTCAGCAAGTTTTTTGCATAAATTGACAAGCTGATTACAAAATTTCATATGGAAATACAAAAGGACCTGGCATAGCCAACTTCATTAAAGAAGAACAAAGTTGGAGAATTTACCCTGCTTGGTTTCAAGGCATAAAATTGCAGTAGCCAGACCAGGCATGGTGGCACACACCTGTAGCCCTAGCTACTGGGGAGGATGAGGCAGAAGAATGGCCTAAACTCAGGCAATCAAGAATCAGAGATCAAGGCTGTGGTAAGTTGCGACTGTGTCACCACACTCCAACCCAGTCAACAGAGCAAGACCTCAACTCAAAAAGAAAAAAAAGTAACCAATACAGTGTGGTACAGACATAAAGATAAACAAACAGTTCACTGAAATAGAACAGAAAGTTCAGAATCAGACACAAACATATAGTTTTCAGCAGACATGCAACATTAATTCAGTGGAGAAACAATAGCCCTTTAACAAATGGTGCAGGGACAATTGGATATATACATGCAAAACCATGAACTACTACACATAACTTGCAACATGTGCAATAATTAACCTAGAAAACCCAAACATTATTGGGGGAAAAAAGGTTTTTAAAAAAAGGGAACTTGTCTTTATATGTGAACACTCAACACAGTAAAGATAAAATTCCTTGTAAATTGATCTATAGATTCTATGAAATCTCCATTAATATCTCAAACTTAGAGATAAGGGGGAGAAATTTGATAAACTGATTCCAATATTTATATATAAATGCAAAGGACAACATATAGTTATTTTTTTTTAATTGGAAGACTCTATCTACTCAATATCAAGACAAACTGGAAAAGTTTCAGTAAATAAGATCATGTAGTATTAGTCTAAAACTAAACAAATAGACTAATGAAATACATAGAAAGCCTAGAAAGATAAATAGATTATTCACAGCAAAGATGGTGTGATAGGATATCCAGATGGAAAAAAGTTAAAATTCAACTTTCTCATGCCATGTACAAAAATCAATTCCAGATGGACTATAGATCAAATATAAAAGACAAAATAACCTATTAGAAGATAATATTGAGGAATATATTCATAATCTCTGGGTAAAGATAGACTTTTTAAACATAACACAAAAAGCATTAACTGTGAAAGACAACAAATCAAATCAACTTTACTAAAATTACTATTAATAACCTCTGTTCATCAAAAAAAAAATTATTAAAGAGTAACGAAGTAGAAGATATATGCATATATCCCTAACAAAGGGCTCATATCTAGGATATATAAACAACTCCAGAAAATCGGTAGGAAAAAGACAACCCAATAGAAAAAAAAAATGAGGGAGAAACCAAAAAGGCACTTTCTAGTCTTCCAAAGTTGTCTATATGCCTGACTTAGATGTGAAAATATAGTCCACTGCATAGGTAATGGTAAACAGGGCATGCAAATTAAAAGCACAATGATATATCTACCAGACAGATGAAAGTTGTAAAGACTGACAATATCAACAGTGGTGACAATGTGAGCCAATGGGAACTCTCCATATGCCTGGTGGGAGAAAATATTCATGCAAAAATTTTGGAAACCATCTGGCAATATCTATTGAAATAAGAGGTACTCATGGCTCAGCAGTTCCTCTCGTGACTACATATCTATCAGAAATGCATTGATGTCTCTACCAAAAAACACCTTAAAGAATGCTGTAGAAATATTATTTGTAATAGCCCACCACTGGAAAAGTCTAACAGTAGAATGGATAAGTAAATTGTGGTATATTTGCACAATGGAGTACTATACAGCAATTTTTTTAAAAAACCATAGCTACATACAACATAGATGATTCTCAAAAAAAATTGTGAGCACAAAAAGTATACAAACCATATGATTCCATTTACATAATGATAATTTTTTTAAGAAGCAAAACTGAATATTTGTATAAAACCGACAGACTCATCCTCCAATTCATATGGAATTTCAAGGAACCCCAAAAAGCCAAAGCAACTATGAAAAATAACAAAGCTAGAACACTTATGCTTCTTGATTTCAAAACTAACTACAAATATACAATCATCAAAACAGTGGTGTACTGGCATAAAAACAGATATATAGACCAACTGAATGAAGAATCCAGAAATATACCCTTGCATATATGGTCAATTATTTTTAACAATGGTGCCAAGATCATCCAATAAAGAAAAGACTGTCTTTTCAACAAAATAGTTCTGGGAAAAGCAAACATCTGTATGCAAAAGAATAAAGTTGGACCTTTACCTAACACTATATACAAAATTAACTCAAAATGAAATTCAAAACCTAAATATAAGAATTAAAACTATAGAGATCTTAGAAGAAAACACGGAGCATAATCTTTACAACAAAAAAGGAAAGTATTTGGCAATGATTTATTGGGTATAACACCAAAGGCACAGTCAACAAAAGAAAAAATTAACAAACTACGCTTTGTGAAAATTTTTAAAGTTAATGTGTTAAAAAAACACTATCAACAAAGCAAAAAGGCAACCCCCAGGAAAAATATATTTGTAAATTATATATCTGATAAAGGGCTAATTCCCAGATATATAAAATCCTAAAACTTAACAACAATAAAACAAAAAACAAATTTAAAAATGGGCAAAAGACTTAAATAGACATTTCTCCAAAGAAGATAAACAAATGGCTAATAGGCACATGAAAAGACATTCAACATCACTAATGATTAGTGAAATACAAATAAAAACTATACCTCATACCCATTATCAGGGATATTATTTAAAAAAACAAAAAATAAAAAGTACTGGTGAAGCTATAGAGAAATCAGAAACCTTGTGAACTGTTGGTGGCAATGTAAAACAATACAGCTGCTGTGGAAAACAATATGCAGGTTCTTCAAAAAATTAAAAATAGAACTATGATATGATTAAGCAATTCTACTTCTAAGTATATACTTAAAAGAACTAAAAGCAGGGTCTTGAAGAGATATTTGTACACCCATGTTCATAGCAGTGTTATTCACAATAGTCAAAAAGTGAAAGCAACCCAAGTGTTCATTGACAGATGACTGGATAAGCAAAATATGATTGTATGTATATAAGTAAAATATGGTATGCATACCTTTAAAAGGAAGGAAATTCTGGCACATGCTGCAACATGGATAAACCTTGAAACCATTATGCTAAGTAACAGAAGTCAGTCACAAAAAGACAAATACCATATAATTCCACATATATGAAGTACTTAGAATAGTCAAAATTCATAGAGATAGAAAGTGGAACAGTAGTTGCCAAGAGCTGGGGAAGGGGGAAGGAGGAGTTAATGTTTAATGGGTACAGAGTGTCTGGGAAGACGAAAAGAGTTCTGGAGATGGATGGTGGGGATGGTTGCACAACAATGCCAATGTGCTTAATGCCACTGGACTGTACACTTGAAAAGGGTTAAGGTTGTAAATCTTATGCGTATTTTACCACAGTAATTTTTTTAACAATACTAAGTTAAAAAAAAAAATTTTAAAGCCCTCTCTGGCCAGGCTTCTATGCCTTATACGTGAGTAATGCCTTCAAGGAGAGGCGAATGGCCAAACACCGGTCACCTATTGCCAAAATTAGATTCACCAGAGAATTGACTTTAAATTGTTTTTTCACATGTGCTGATGGTTGTCAGGATCCAGTGCAATAAACCAAGCCAGGACAGGCACCCCTGTGTTTTCACTGGTCATCATTCGTTCCTAGCAACTCATTCATTAAGCACACCAACATTAAGCATCGTCTGCATTGCAGGCATTGGGCAAGGGGCTGAGGTTGCCTTGGGGCGTGATCACTGCTCTCATGGGGCACTCTCAGTGCAGGGAAGGGTGGTGGGGGCAGAGGGAAGGAAAGGGGACTAGAGAGAAAAAAAATAAACAAGCAAATAATATTAAAAATTGTGTGGAGTGAACAAACAAGTACGATTGCCTCTCTATCAAGAAGCTCGAGGAGGATATTACAGGAAAAAAATAATCTGAGATAAGCCGGACTCGGTGGCTCAGCCTGTAATCCCACGCCTTTGGGAGGCTGAGGTGAGTG
>NW_007249974.1:669522-684094 GCF_000164805.1 Carlito syrichta | reverse complement strand
CCACTGCACTCCAGTCTGGGTGACAGAGTGAGACTCCAACTCAAAATAATAATAATAATATTAATAATAATAATCTGAGACACCACCTCCATGCACAGTAACCCCTTGAACTGCTTAACAGAAAGGTTAGACGGCAGACCCCGTGATGCTATAAGATTCCCTAAGAAGACAGACGAGCAGCCAACAGATTCCTGAAAAAATGCACAGCCTTACTAGTCATCAAAGAAATGCAAATTAAAACTATACTGTGATACCATCTAACTCCAGTCACGATGGCCATCATCAATAACTCAAATAACAGATGCTGGAGAGGATACGGGAAAAGGGAGCACTTCTACACTGTTGGTGGGAGTGTAAACTAATACAACCTCTGTGGAAAACAGTTTGGCCATTCCTAAAAGATCTAAAAATTGACTTTCCATATGACCCCACAATCCCCCTACTGGGAATATACCTGAAGAAACTCAAATCACTTTATGAAAAAGATACGTGCACATGTATGTTTATTGCAGCTTGTTCACAATAGCAAAACCATGGGAACCAACCGTGCTGCCCATCGAGAAAGGACTGGATAAAAAAATGTGGACATATATGCAAAGGAATATTATGGAGTTATAAAGAAGGACAAAATTATGAACTTCACAGCAACTTGGATGGACTAAGAGTCTATAATACTGAGTGATCTAACACAGAAACAAAGAACTGAGTATCAGCCAGGCTCAGTGGCTCAGCCTGTAATCCCATGTTTTGGGAGGCTGAGGTAAGTGAATTGCCTGAGCCCGCAAGTTCGAGACCCGCCTGGGCAACTTGGTGAGACCTCGTCTCTACAATAAATCAAAAAAATTAGCCGGGCGTGGTAGCACACGCCTGTAGTTCTGGCTACTTGGAAGGCTGAGGCGGAAGGATCGCTGGAGCTCAGCAAGTCGAGGCTACAGTGGCCAGGAGCGACCACTGCACTCCAATCTGGGTGACAGAGTGAGACTCCAACTGTTCTCACTCATAAGCGGACCTTGAGCAATTATTGTAATACTCTAAGAAAAGGATTGATAGTAATGGGAAACTGCGAGGATGCAGGGCAGGATTGGCAGTAGTGGGAATCTCCCAGGGAAGGCACACCTCATCAACAAGGGTACCTGCATAATGAACATCTATATACTTAACCCTGAATTGTACCCCACATCTTTAAAATTAAAAATTTTTTTTAAAAAAGATTCCTTCACTTTGGAGAAAATTATGACTCCCCTCCTTCAGGTTTAGCTCTTTTTGGAAGCCCATTTCATGACCATACTACCACACTATAAAACATCTCAAACGGAAGAAAAGTAGGTGCATTTATGCATTTATATCAAGATCAGTCCCTTCAAAGAACTACGTGTTTTGTATCCCTGGGATCACCAAAACTTAATGTTTTATCCATAGTGTTCTGTTTTAATGTTTAGGGTTTACTTTGGACAAGTTTTTAGCAAACATCAACAATTTTAACTTATTGAGTAGTTCTTGAGGGCCTTCCTATGCTAGGCCCTGCTCTAGGCCCTGGGACGCAAGACTAACACTGCTTAATTGAGTCATGAATGTCCCAGTTGTTGACATGATATTACAGACTTGAGTGTTCATACAGGCTTTGTCTGAGCACCAGGGCTAACATGAGTTCCTCTTAAGTCCCCGGGTAGGAATGTCCTATCAGATGAGTCTGTGATCTCAGACCAGATCACAAACTCAAAAAATTGGTGGGATGGGGCAGTTGAGAACTGGCCTGTGCCCATGTAACAGGGGCCTCTCAGCTAGTCTTCTAGAGACGGCAGATGCCTCCAAAAGTTTTTTGATCATTTGGTTCCTTCATTCATCAGTTGAACACAATTCATCAGTGTATATCATCCCAATAGCCATAAAGGCTGATGGCCCCAGTGGGAACTCTTTCCCTTCAGAGTCAGTCTCAGAACAAATGACCGACATCTTGTATGGGGTTAGGCTCCTTGCTCGGGGACACACCACAGTAGGTGGCAGATCTGGGATAAAAGGTCTACTGATAAGAGCTCTTCCATCACATCTTTCGGTGTATGTGCACGTGCACAACAGTCTTTTGGGGGCAGCCTCCCTCCCCACTACACCTCCAGTCACTTGCCAAGGCTGCATCAAGTGTGGTGGCTCAGCTGGTTCTGAACTTGGTATGAGCTTAATCGAAGCAGGAGATGCCAGGAGAGAGGTGGAGCATGGGGTGCCTTTCCTGTTTGGTGTCTTTCCTGTTTGGTGCCTTCAAGGCTGTGCCGCCCTTGGGGCTGGGCTGGTGGGTGGAGAGAGTTGGTGAGACAGTGGACACTGTGAAGTCAACCTCAGATCCCAGGGTGGGGGTGGAGGGAAAATGTGCCTTTTTTGTGGTTTAGCAATCCCAACCTGAGAAAAAGCACTCAGTGAACTGAGGGCAAGGCGGGCTCATCAAAAAAACCCACTCGTTTGCAGAAAACAGGAATCATTCCAAACAAAGGGATTTATGCCATCATCAAAGGAATGATGTTATGGCCAGGCTACATAGCTTGCTGCAGACACTGCCGGCCTTTTTTTTCCTCTTCAACTACAAAAGCAAATAGCACTCTACCTCCAGAAATGGAAAAGAGGCACGGGAACTCCAGGGAACACCCCAACAGGACACGTGAGGAAGATGCAGGGCTCATTCAGGGCTTAGCTCTCCCCAAGAGGTAGACACCATTCCTGCTTCCATCCCCACATGTGACTGGAGCCCAACTGACCCCAAGAGGCATTCCTAGGAAGGTGGAGTTCTTGTCTTCCCAGCTGAATAAGAAGGCTCTACCTTTGACGGTTTCAGGGATCTTGCAGGGAAACAGGACACTCCAATTCCTCAGTAGTAAGCAAGTGATTTTTTTTTGTTAGGGGTGGATAGAGAGGTAAGCATGTAGGCATATAATAGCCATATTACTGGAAGATGTAAGATGTGAGCACAGGAGAAGAATATTTTTTAAATTCATATACTCTAATTAGGTTTTCAGGTATTTTTAATAATTCTTTCTTCTTTTGTTTCTCTCTACATGAACCAAGAAAGAGACTGGCATTGAGAAGGTATTTGTAAAAGAGACTTTTTTAACTTTTTCACCACCTTGGATATGCAGCAGGAGGAAAAAGAAAGTTTTCTTCATACTAGATCTTCTTAAAATGCCAGATATCTTTGTCTATCCTGAGCAGTTGAATGGTTAGAGTGCCAGCATCCTGGACTAAGATTCCACTGGTTCCTCTGATGTGGCCAACACCCCACGCCCACCCAGCTGAAGCAGACCTGAAACTCAGAAAGCCTAATCATCCCTATATTTAAAAAATACACTTGCAAGTTATCCAGGGACTTTATTTCCTTCCACAAAAAAAAAAAAAGAAAGAAAGAAGGAAAGAAATGAGAGCCTCAACACTTATTTTGTAGAGAGGCAGAGGGGAATAGGCTGTTACCCTTGTAAGGGTGAATAGCTCTATGTATTTGTTTATTTCCTCCAATATGAAGTAAAGGTAAACAGCAAGAGTAGTATGCTATTGGCTTGTTTAACATCAGTTTCTCCCCGTCTCAATCCTGTGTTTGTATGAAATTTTTTTGTCATGATTCTAAACCTTAGTGTCGACCTGGCTGGTTCTGTAGAAGCTACTAGCAACTGCTAAGAGTCATTAATCAGAAGAAACGGATGTTCAGGATCCTGGAAGTGGTGCAGGGATACTTTCTCTGCAGACAGGCTCCCCTCCTCTGCACCATTTTGGCCCACGTCCCCACTGAGGACTTAGCTCACCCACCCCCTGCCCAGAAGTGGCTACAGGAGACAATCTGGATCAGGGAGGCACTGTGGCATTCTGAATCCCCAGTGATATAACCAAGTGTCACCACAGAGCCTGTGAATAACAAGAGAAGGACAGTAAGGGGTTTAGAATGTACTTACATTGACCTAGGACTGGACAGACCCTGTGGACTCTTCGCTTCAGATCCCATAATTTCTGGAAGTATCCACATGCCCCTCAGCTTGGGGCAAGTACACGGTAGCGCCATCTTTGTCAAAGTCGACTCCTGGCACCCACCCTGTAAGCCTGGGCTGCTCTCCTGTCTGTCCGTTCTTTGTCCTCTCATGACATTTGAAAGGCAAAGGAAAGGGAATGGTCTCAGAAGGTAAACAGGTTACTTGAGTTTGCAGACTTGATATTTTAGAACAAGGCTAAACTGAATTACTTCATGGTCTTAGATTTAATTTGTGCTATCAGTGCTAAAACATTTTCAAGAGTTAGTAGGTATAATGGACTGAAAACGATGATAAAGATACTATCAACATTCAGCTCACAGAATGTAAGTCAACCTCAGGAAAGGAGAGAGAAAAAAGTTAGAAACATATTAAACCAATAACCAGTCAAGCCATCCCTCTAACCCTTCTATTTTGTACCTGGGGTAGGGGGTGGGAAGAGTACATGTTAGCTTTTGGTTTTTTGCTTGCAGCAAGCACATTTCATTTTCAAGTCGGCTGTGCCAGTGAGTGACATAATGTCCACATGGTAATATGATACAGTAAGCACAAATGCAGTGCACAGACCAGACTGCGGCCTGGGAAAGACAAGCTCTGTCCATATATCAACGGGAATGACTTGGAACTCCGGGAGTGAGTATTCTGAAGCAATCGCACATGAATTCACCTTCAGGAGATTAGAGGCTGATGTCACCAGTAGAGTGAAGTCATCAGAAATGACCTAAACTGATGGGACCTTGCCAGAACAAAGCCATGCTGTGCAGACACACAGCTTAACTCCTTCAGAGTTTAAGATTTCTCCAAGGCATTTTTTGGTAAACGTGAAGAGCTTTTGGTCAGGGACAACTAAGCCAATATGACTCCTGCTCTCCTTGGCATCAACTGACATTACTTGACGGAAAAGGTCCCATAATAAGTAGGTTCCACTAACCACACTCCCAGAAGTAAGCCCTTACCTTTTCAAAACCCAAGATTTCTACCCTCACCCTATAGATTCTCAGGGTACTAGTGCTAGGGCTTTTAATAAATAGTAATTGAATTGAGGTGAATGGAATTAAGTTAACAACAGAAGATTCCCAGAATGGCAATAGTTGGGCCAACAGAATGGTGGTAGAATAACCCTATTTTTTAAAAAACAGTTTTTTTGAAAAGTAGCTTGAGCCAGGCTCGGTGGCTCAACCTGTAATCCCGCGCCTTTGGGAGACTGAGGTGAGTGGATTGCCTGAGCCCGCGGGTTCGAGACCCGCCTGGGCAGGCGAGACCTCATCTCTACAATAAATCAAAAAATCAGCCGGGCGTGGTAGCGCGTGCCTGTAATTCTGGCCACTCGGAAGGCTGAGGCGGAAGGATCACTGGAGCCCAGCAGGTCGAGGCTGCGGTGGCCGGGAGCGGCCACTGCACTCGTCTGGGCAACAGAGTGAGACTTCAACTCAAAAAAAAAAAAGAAAAGTAACTTGATGTCTGAGTCTGCCTGTGAGTCTCAGTGGAGTGTTCCATGTGCTACTAAGCAATAAGACCCTGGCTGTCCCTCCCTCCATCGGGCTGCCTAGCAGTGACAAGCCACCTTCTTCTATTGGTTACCATAATTCTGGAGAGCCACTGCCACTTGCTTGTTTCACCCACTGTGATCTCAACCCTTGGCTACTGTAGACATCATAAGGTCTATCACACCTTGTTTAAGCCATGTAATAGCAACATCATTTTAAAAGTTAAAAGTTAATTGTACATAAGAAATACTTTCGGATAAATACATCTCCATAGAGGCAGGGGCTTTATTAATATTGATTCATAAACAAAGCCTGGATAAGATCATGCTGGTGGTGGTCTTAGGGACAGAGAGTTGAACTTGGTCTCCCCTCTGGAATGAACCTAGCAACTGCTATCTAGAATTCATAAGTGGGGTAATAATGTGCATAAAAGCACCTTACAAGCTGGAAAGTAGTATTCACTGAAAAATACTTTGATTTCATGATGGTCCTTCCCAAAGCAAGAAAAAAGGAAAAACATCAATAGGTATGATCTTAATGTTGCTAAAGTGAAATGCTGGCTACCAACACGAGGTAGTGGCAGGTTACAGAGAAGGTCTCCTGCCCCAAACCTATCTCTTGATGCCTGTCCTGTGCCTAAAAATCCACCTCAAACAACTTGCCTGAGCTCAGTGTCTTCCAAATTGTTCTCATCACAAGCCTTGTAAAGAATACATTTTACAGCACCCTTCAGTACTCTCTCATACACACACAACTGAAACACATGTTTTGCAAGAGCAACACTTTCACTACTGCCTAAGATGTACTCTGATACTTTTCACTCTATTTCAAGTGATTTCATCTTTTACTACTGGTTTGATCCACTAATTTAATTTAATACCCACTAATGGGTCAAGAGTCACAATTTGAAAAACACTGAAAATTAAATCCATTAAAAACAGAGCAAGCAAATATATAAATTAGGGTTTCACAGTAAAGAATTGGGTCTTGAGGGAGGAAATACCCCACAATTCTTTAAGGCTGGGTAGTGGGAGGCTGGGGAGAACAAGGACCATCCTCCATCCCTTCATGAACAACCTTGGGTTGCCACTGGAGATCTTCATCAGAGCCAATCAATCTTTGGATTACATAACTCCTCCTCAATTCACTCATCCCCAAACTCATTTACAATCACAAGAAGATAATATACCCTCCTGGATAGAAACTAACAGGCATTATTGTGCATTCTCAAGCTGAGATCAATAAACCAAAGATCAAAGGGACAATGGCCAATGGATGCACTGAAAGCATTATGAGCACTGAGAGCCAAATCACATTGATATGAGTGCATTCTTGCACCTACTCACCTATTAAATGGAAAAAATAGCTCCACTTTATCACATCAAAGTATCTGTGACAAACCATCAAAGCTGTTGGCTTTGGAAGCTAAAGTTGGCTTTCAGTGCCATTGAAGCACCAAGAAATTTAGGCTGACACTAGCTTGGGCTATAGGATCAACTAACTGTGACCAAACCTGTTCAGACATTGAGTTGATTTTTAAAATATAGTAAATATTTACTGAGCTCTTGCCAGCTGTTCAGTATAATAAACTTGTCAAGCCCTTTACTGGCTTGAACAATCCAACTGTTTAATTGAACAGAATTCAAAGTTATGGTTAGACTTATTATCGAGACCCTGAACCTGAATGGCCCTCAAGACCCTGGTACGTTCTGTGGACTTTTTAAACACTTTACACCATTTGTCACCGTCAATCCTTTGGATATGCTTTACCAAAATATCAATAACATTCAAATGTTCAAATTGACATTGTTGAGGGAGGCAATCCACTTAACTTAAAAATGGGAAACCAAAGTGGTGAGTTTCACTTTGTTTCCATTGAGACTAATTTCCTGTGCATCTGTCTTTAGGATCCAGAATGGGTGAGAAATTTACCTGTATTTTTCATTAAAACCCATGTTCAATTGCCTTTTTTTGAAGTATTGCACCAGCCAGTAGGCGAGGCAGTATGCTAATGCGGGCCCATCATTCCTCACATTTGCAAGATCCAGGCAAAAACATATGTGCAGACCAGGCCTGGGCCTCTCCTTTCTTATGTCACAGCGCTGAGCTGTACCTCACAGAGCATTGATGACACACCGCATGTGGACACTTTAGTCACTATATGCAGGCCCTCTCTCCCCTCACACTCCTCCCTTCTCAGTCCTGGGTATATGCACAGCAGGGCACACACAGGGCCCAAGAAGTCTATGTGCTAATCCAGAGCACAGTCTACATGGATAGACATGGTCACAGGTGGGCCAGGGTAGGTGTCGAGCCCAGCAAACAGCCTCAGTTGCCTACAGTCTAAGGTGAGTAGGAGGAGTGAGTACTGTGCTAGTATTAACCCCTTCAAATCAATGCATTCGATGTTCTACTCTCTGCACATGTGACACACACAGCTCCCAGCCAGCTAATGAAACCCACCATTACATTCCTAGAACAAACATGAATGCACACCCTCCCCTGAACCAGAACCCAAGTTCCAGCATTTTTATTCTTACAAGACAAAACAAAATAAAAAATAAGCCAGATCTCATGATTTTTACTCATGGCCTTATTTTAATTTTTTTAAGTGAATATTTCCATAGATTCTTTTTTAACTTGGCATTTTAACTTGGAGCCCATTTTAATCTGGGTCTACAGATTTATAAAATAGTTGAACCTGATGTTTTCTTTTGCTGTTAATGTTTCCAGCCCTTTGTTTGTTTGTTTGTTTGTTTGTTTTGCAGGTATCATGAAGAGAGAATGATGGGAAATGCACACATCCTTGGCTTAAGCAGAAAGCAGACTTTTTTCAGCAGGTCTATATGTATGTGAGAGGAATGGTGGAAAGGGGAGGAGGGGGCTGTTTAAGCCCATTTCTCCCGACATCAGCCTGGTATGTCATAATAGCTTGTCTGTTACAGAGTGTCATGTAACCCGTAGGAAAGAAAACATTTCTCAAACACCTGTAAGTCTATTCCAAGGTGCAGATATGGCATCTTCTCCCGCAAGGGACCACTGCAAAGCTAAAATCAACAATTAAGAACAGCTGCAGCCTTGCAACCAGCTGCCCTTGCTAACCCCTTTGTAGGGAGGGCAGGGAAAGGGGTAATCAACACAGAAGACTGAAATTACCCTTCCTTGCATTACTTTTCCCTCTTGTGAAATGTGCTGGAACTTCCCCCATATGCCGAAGGTGTTCCCAAGGCTGCTTTCCTAGTTACCAAATGTCCTGCAATATTTCCAAGACTTGCACTCTGTGGAGATGTCTAACCTTCCATTTCATAGAGCTGGGGCTCACAGCTTCAAATTGCTGCAGGAACAGAGTCAATTCTGCAGGAAAAGTTTGAAAAAAGTTGCTTTTTAAAAAGTTCCTTTGGGAAGAGATTTCTCATATGTGTCACTTGGTCACAAGCTGTGGAACCTCTCAGAACTAAGTGACAAACAGAGGAAACCAACAGCCATTGATGAAATCATATGTGTGACTAATCCCCTTGATGGACCCACCTGCTCACATGTCAAAAACAAAAAAAACAAAAAAAGAAACAGATGAGCCCTTACCAGGTGATTGAAAAGTTAAAATTTATCTCAGGAGAGGAACCCAACAGGAAAAGAGCTTCAGGGTTTTTCAAGGAAGATTAATACGACAGAGTCCACTGGGGAAAAAAAAGAAAAGAAAAAGAAAAATCATCTGACAAAACTTCCTAGTACTGATGACTTTTTTTTTTTTTTAAGGATTATCTCCCTGAGGAAAATGGTAGGAAAGACATCAGCTAATGAAGAGGGAGAAAGAACCAGAAAATAGATTACTCAGACATGCCCCTCCTGTCCCAAGTGACTTAGGCAGTAAAATGGGAGTTCAGTAAGATGATCTCATGAGCCTTCTCGTCTCTTAATCTTGTTCAGAGTGAAAAGCTGTTTCTGGCTGTATTTCTCCCACCCCTTCTGTCCATGGCCCTGCTGCTAATGGAGGTATTCATTGAGCTTCTCCATTTCACTTTGAAACAAATTAGGTCACCTTATCAGCATAAATTGTGATTTAGAGAGATGACGGATGAATAAACCAGATTTGCAGGCCTGCTGCTGTGGAGATCACATGGATGTTTGTCCCTGGGCCAAATCTAGAACTTAGTTTTGGTGCCTTTCTGTGTTTGCTTATTCTAGGATTTGCTAGTATAAAAGATAAAAAATAAAGCCAGGACCAAAAGGTTGATTTTCAGGCCTCGACTGCTTGTTTTAAAAATGCGAACACACTCACCTGTGAATCAGTCAACAAGTCATAGGTCAGGAATTCCCTGACCTGTATTTGTTGTGCTGTGTCACTACACACCATATGCTTGATGCAGATATTTTCAGACCTGAAAAGTCTACCTATTTGAAAAGTCTGTGTTGAAACTTTAAAAAAAAACTATTCACGGCGCCTAATCAAGATTAGCCACTAGAACTTGAAAACAATTCATAATGCATCCAGTCCTAATATTTTGTACTTTGGGAATATCCAACATATTTTATTTTCTCTTCTAATTCACCGTATTTCAATTCCTTCCTAAAGTTAATCATGTCAACTGATGCCAACCAAGTTGGATTCTCAAAATTCACAAAAGTAAGGGGCATCCCAGTACACCCTTTAATTTCTAGCATAGGCTACCTAAGCTTTGGAGGCTGCCATGAGACTGTGCCTTGCAAATCTCTGACTATAGGGAATGTAATCGACCAAGGTCTTCAGCTGCTGTACTCTGATACTCACCATCACAAATGCACCAAGTTCACACTTGCCACAGTACATTTCTAGCCAACGACTGCCTGTGAGAGGCTGGCCAATTCTTGGGACACAGGGACTTCTCTGACTCAAGGATTGAGTCAAGACTCAAGGATTCTACAACAACCTTGCTGGACCTTCCTTGGGCTGCACAATGGTCTAGGACACTTTCAGTCAACCTTTCTCCCCTTTCTCATTCATATATAGACTTGCTTTATAGTCGAATGGCTCTGCTGGCTCTCTCTCCATTTTCTCTACACAGGCATTTGCCCTAACAAAATCCTTGCACATTTAATCCACCATGGTGTCTGCCTCTCAGAGAATTCATACTAACACAGCTTGTTTTTCATTTTAGTCCTTCTCAATAAATATGGGAGGGCAGAGGTCTTAGCATACAAAGATAGGCTCCTTACTTTCTGTTAGATTGGGTCACAGTTTAGAGGAAAGAGATTGAAACTAGAACAGTAGAGAACAAATTATGTCACATCTTTTTTCTTTCAAGGCACAGATTTCTCTATATACTAGTCCTTGCTCCCAAGTTCACAAATTTCAGATAGCTTTAAGGCTGTTTGAGAGAAAGGTGAAGTATTGATGAGGGACACTAAAAATCATCCTACTAAAAATACAAGTAAGATAGTTCAATGCCTGAAGACATTTTATATAGTTACATGTGACAGTGTAAACCAGAGCTCATTTCTTGATGTATTTTTACAATCTTTTGTTCCAAAATCATATAGGAATTTTTTAACTAGGGAGTGCATCAAGCTGGAATGTCATGGGGTGCTTTTCTGGGATTCCCAGGTCCATCAAATCATAAGTGAGATTGAGGTGGGGAGCGAATCTTCTCTGGCCTATCTACTTTCCATGGGAACCATCATGGGCCACCCCATAGGCTTACTAGGTTGATTGGACCTTTATTCCTGCTCTGCCTTATCCTAGCAGGTCAGAGAACAACAGGAGCCATTTATTTCCCTGAGTTACACCTGTATGATTCCAACTGTAACAGCAGAAACCCTGGAATTCTGCTCATCTAATAAAAAAAAGTAAGAGTACCACTTCCTCTTGTCTTCCATTATCCCTACTAGCTTTGGAATAATTGGGAACTGAGCCAGACCTTGCTAGTTGCCCACCCAATGTCCATTCTCCCCTCTTTTCTTACTACAAAGCTCTCAATTTTGTTCAGGGTGACTATACATCCAGCTAAAAATACAGTTAATGTCACAGCTTAGGATGGTCTTGTGATGGTTCTAGCCAATGAGATGTTATGAGAAGTCATTGATTGGGTCTTCCAGGAAAACTTTTTGAAAAATATCACACCAAGTGTTTTTGTTATATGGAAAATGATAAACTGATTCTAAACTGTATATGGCAATGCAAAGGGCTTAGTACAGCCATGGCAGTCTTGGAGAGGAACAGAAAACTGGGGGCTTAAACAACTAGCCATTGAGAACTATTTTATTAAATAAGGCAGTACAATATTGACTTGGGAATACAGAAATAGACCAATAGAACAGAATAAAGACCAAAAATAGAACCACAGAAATATGGTTACCTGATTTACAAGAAAGATAACACTGTACTGCTATAGGGAAAAAAGTGGTCTCTTCCATAAACCATGTTGGGTACACATGGAAGAAAAAATCTCGACCCCCTTCCTCACTCCATATACAAAAATCAATTTCAGATATAGTGTCTATCAAAATGTAAAAAGCAAAACAATGAAGCTTTTACAAGAAAACAGTAGAACAAATATCTTCATTACTTTAGGGGCAAAGAGTTTTAAACAGATCCCCAAAAGTTCTAACCTTAGGAAAAAAGTCAATAAATGAAACAATATTTTAGTTAAGAACTTCCGTTTAGTAAAAGACACCATTAGGAGAATGAGAAGGCAGCTAACGAAGTAGAGAAAATGTTTACGATATGGACATCCGACAAAGAACTTGTTATGGACTGAATTGTGTACAAACAAAATTCATATGTTGAAATACCCCTGGTACCTCAGAAGGTAATTGTGTTTGGAGATAGGCATTTAAAGAGGTAATTATGTGAAAATGAGGCCACTGGGTGGGCCTCAATCCAATGTAACCGGTATTATTATAGGAGACATTAGGGCACACATAAAGACAGCAGAGGTACACATGCTCAGAGGGGTGGCCATGTGAAGAGACAGCAAGCAGGTGGCCATCTACAAGCTAAGGAGATAAGCCTAAGTAGATACCAATCCTCTGACACCTTGATCTTGGACTTATGGCATCTAGTCTGTGGTATTTTGTTATGGCATCCCTAGCAAGCTAATGCAAGACTCATATCCAGAAAACACAGAGAGATTTGCGAAACAGTATTTTTAAAAATATAAAATAATGAGAACTTTACCAAAAAATATATAAAGCACTTCACAAAAGAGGAGGTAAAAATAACCAATAAACATATGAATATGGAAAAGTTGCTCCGTGTTAGCCAATTCATTAGTTGTTTTCAGAGAAATAAAAATTAAAAACACAATATGATACCACTATACACTCATCAAAATGGCTACTCTGGTACTAGTCTGCTTTCCAGGCAGCAGAGTGAAGGAGGGAAGACAGCTCTTCCTCTTAAAAAGGCACAACCAGGAGTGGCACTGTCACTTAGCACATCCGATCGGCCAGACCTTGGTCAAGAATATCAGCAGAGGAGGAGAGAAAACGTAGTTGTTAGCTGAGCAGCCATGATCTCACTTAAAAATGTTGCTCCCAGGGCCAGGCACTGTGGCTCATGCCTATAATCCTAGCACTTTGGGAGGTCAAGGTGAGAGAATTGCCTGAGCCCAGGGGTTCGAGACCAGCCTGGGCAACTTGGTGAGACCTCATCTCTACAATAAATTTAAAAATTTTTTAAAAATTAGCCAGGCATGGTGGTGCATGCCTGTAGTTCCAGCTACTTGGAAGGCTGAGGTGGAAGGTTCACCTGAGCCCAACAGGTCAAGGCTGCGGTGACCATGAGTGTGCCACTATGTTCCAGCCTGGGTGACAGAGTGACACTCCAACTCAAAAAATAAAAAATTCCACTTCTATAAAAGAAGAGTAAAAATAGATAAAAGAGAGGCAGTAACTAGCAATCTGCTTCTACATGGGATAATACACTTTGTATTGAAGAGACAGATAAAACCAAGCATTAACAAGGATATGGAATGGTAAGTTGGTACAAATACCTGGGAGATTGTGTTGCAGCTGCTTAGCTAAATAGGCACAACCTATATCTCAGATATTTTTTCTATAAGCATATCTCACAAAAATGTCGGCATTTGTTCACCAAAAATCATTGCAGGACTCTTTCTAATAACTAAAACCTGCAAGCTACCTGAATGCCCACCCAAACTGAAATGGATTTTGTTTTATATATTCTCACATATTGGAATTACATAACAGTAAGAATAAATGCTCTACAATTATATGCAATAATACAGGTGAATTTCACAAACACATTAAACAAAAGAAGCCAGGCACAAAAGAGTACCTGCTGTACAATTCCATAAAATTGAAAATCAGGCCAAATTAATCGATGCTGTTCTTGTGGGTGTATATGAGGGAATTCTAGGGGAATAAGGAGGATTCTGAAGTGCTGGAAACATTCTGGGTGCCAGCTACATTGGTATGTTCACTTTATAAAAACTCATCAAGCTGCGTACTTATGATTTGTCAACTTTTCTTTTTGTAAGTTATATATTGCTATAAAATGTTTATGAAAATGAGAAAGCCAACTCAGTTGGCTTGCACTTTTTCCTTTACATTTCCCCTTTTTCCTGCCTGGAACATAAACGTGGTGCCTGAACTAGAACCATGAGATGACAAGCATAAGAACAAAAACTACATGCTAAAGATTGCTGGGCAGAAAAACAGAGGTAACTTGGTGGGGAGGGGGTCATGGAGTGCATTGTAAAGCTCTGAACTGCCTAACTCCAGCCTTTGTGTTCAACAAAGAAAATTAAAACCCTAATTTGTCTAAGTCACCATCCACTCAACTTTTCTGTTATGAATAGCTAAATTCAATGCCAATTAATAAACTACTCCCTCAGCACCTTTTAATAAATGAGGTAGATAAAGAAGAAAATAGGTATGTATTGCACGCACATGATGACCAAGAATAAAACTGGTGAACACAATAGCAAGAACCTGGAAACAACCATGCTGCCCATCAAAAGAGGACTGGATTAAAAAAATGTGGTACATATACATGATGGAATACTACGCAGCCATAAAAAAGAACAAAATCATGAATTTTCGCTGCAACCTGGATGGAACTAGAGTCTATATTACTGAGTGACCTCT
>NW_007249974.1:606665-669458 GCF_000164805.1 Carlito syrichta | reverse complement strand
ATTGAACACCTAACCCTTAACTGTACCCCACAAAACCATAATAAAAAATATTGATTAATGAAAAAAAAAAAATTACTACTAAGGGTACCTGCATAATGAACATTTGTATACTTAACCCTGACTTGTACCCCACATCTTTACAATAAAGAAAAAAATTACTACTAAAAAAAAAAAAAAAAAAAAAAAACTGGTGAACAAGGATGATCTGGACCAAGGTTGACCCTGCCTCACCTTTCCTCGTTGATATTTTTGCACCTAGATGTGACTCTCAGCTGAGTTTCAGGAAAAAGAATTTAAATTTACAGGGATACACTCTGGAAACCTTTAACAGAGGACCGAAAAATGCCAAGAATTCAGATGCTGGTACAATACCAGAAGAGCCTATGAATCCTACAAAGAAAATAAGTAGCTATATGCTAGTCTGATTACTAGCCACGGGTATATGCTCCAACTCCTATAACACAAATCTAAATCGGCAATGATGTGTGTATGGTAGCCCTTTCAATGTTAGGGCTACCATATTATACTAATTATATTATTGCTCGACCATCCCTAAGGATATCATCCTCATCACACAGTCCAAAACAGCTCACCATTACTACTCTGCTTTCCAGGCAGCAGGGTGGAGGAGGGAAGGCAAGAAAGACACATCTCTTCCTTTTAAAAAGGCACAACCAGGAGTGGCACTGTCACTTAGCCCATCCAATTAGCCAGACCTTGGTCAAGAACATTAGCCAAGGAGGAGAGAAAATGTAGGTGCTAACTGAGCGGCCATGATCTCACTTAAAAATTATGTTCCCATGAAAGAAGAAGAAAATAGATAAGAGAGAGGCAGGGATTAGCAACCTGCTACTACATGGGATAATGCACTCTACATTCGTTTCAACTACTGAGAACCGGTGTATTAGTAAGAACAAGAAGCAAATTTCTTTTTTTTTTTTGAGTTGGAGTCCCACTCCGTCACCCAGGCTGGAGTATAGTGGCATGCTCCTGGTCACCGCAGCCTCGACCTGCTGGGCTCCTGCGATCCTTCCGTCTCAGCCTTCCAAGTAGCCAGATCTACAGGTGTGCACTACCACGCCCAGCTAATTTTTTTTTTTTTTTTGGAGACACGGTCTCACCAAGTTGCGCTGGTGAGTCTCGACCCCATGGGCTCAGGCAGTCTACTCACCTTGACCTCCCAAAGTGCTGAGATTACAGGCTGAGCCACCGAGCCCGGCCAAGAAGCAAATTTCTTATTTCATTGAAATAAGTTTCTTAAAAGAAGAATAATTTGGAGAATAACGTCATTTCTTTCTTTCTTTTTTTTTTTTTTTTTTTTTTTAGTTGGGGTCTCACGCAGTGACACCATCACAGTTCACGGCCTTGACCTTCTGGGTCCAAGCAATCCTTCTGCCTCAGCCTCCTGAGCAGTTGGGACTACAGGCACATGCCACCATACCCAGCTAATTTTTAAAAAAATTTAAACTAACTCTTGCCTCACCATGTTGTTCTAATCTCTGAGAATTCCATTCCAAATTCACCTTTCCTGTTATGCATTCCAGATGAACTACACCTGGCTCCAATCACTGTAATCACATCCCCAGTTTCACCCCCAGCACAGATCTGTCTGCAAGTAGCACTAAGTGATTATGCATATGTGTATACACTTTTGACTGAGCTTATATGTATTTTCTACTATGAGGTGAAAATAATAAGACTTTTGAAGACAGGCAAACATTGATGCAAATCACAACTCTATAGTTAAGTGGCTACATGTCCTTGCTACACTCCTCTCCACTGATACCTTTGGTCTCAAAATAGGGGTCTGCTCTGGTTCACCCCATGTCTTGACCCCATCCCTCCCAACTGACCTAACAGTTATCTCCCCTTATACCTTCAGTCTGTCTTTCTCCTCTAATGTCTTTCCCTCATATAAACCAGCTCACATTTCTCTAATTTTTTCAAAACTCTCTCTCTCCCCCTTATTTCCCATACTAACTAGCTCTTCTCCTTGTCACTTCACTATATAGCCTCCTAAAAGTGTGTGCCTCTTCCTCACCTCAGGTCACCCCTCTGCTGTTTGACTTCATTCCTATTACAAAATCAATCTGCTCTCACAGAAAGTCCTGACCACTTCAAAAAGCCAATTCAACAGTCAATTTTCTGCAATCTCAGACACCGCTGACCATTCCTTCCTGCCATTCCTTCCCTTTACAAATGCCCCCACCCTTGGCTTTCACAACCTCACCTTCTCAGATATCCCCCAGTCTCACCAGGATTTCCATCTGATAAACTCCTCTTCCTTTGCACCCATCAAAGTTTGCTCAGGAACTGTCTTTGGCCTATTTTTTTCTCATTCTCCACATTCCCTGTGGATGTTCATTCATAAATTCCAAATCAGTCGGCTCTGCTTCAGACTCTACTAAGTTCTAGACCATCCCATTTTTGTTGGGACTGAAGACTTTCTTGGGACACAGAACTTTCAGTTTTAAAATCAAGAAAGTCTCAGGAAAACCAGAATTAGTTGGTCACCCTACCTAGAAACTCTAAGCACCCACTGGACAGCTAGAGAATCGTGCCATCATCCAGACTATAATAGAAACAAAAACCCAGGAGGCAACCTGAACTCTGACCACTCGATAATTCACCATGTCCACTAGTCACCAGAACCTGAGCAGAATTGAAATATATGTGCATTACCTCACCTTAAGTCAGGACGTCCACATCTCTTGCCCAAACGATCATTACCATATCCTAACCTCCCTGCCCCCATCTAACCAGGTTGTCCTCCTGCTTTATCAAAGCTTCCCATGAAGGTCAAACTTCTTTAATTGAACTCCTACAAGTCCTGTAAGATCTAACCCCTGCCTGTAACTCCAAAAGTCTTCTTTCTGATCCTGGCCCCCTCCGCTTTGCAATCTCCTTACACCAGCTACTGAACTCCTTGCACTTCCCTGAGAGAGGAAATGCTACTTCACAGATCCATTATTCTGCGCCTGCTATCCTCTCTGCTTGGAATGTCCCTTTTTGTTGCCTGACAAGCTAACCCTTCAAGACTCAATTCAAGTGTCTCCTTCCCTGAGAAGCCTCCCCTGAATCTAGAATACGCTTTATCATACTCCCCAACACATGGAAATGCAATTACAGATGTATTCACATCTGCCTTTCTTGTAAGACTGGATATAAAACTCTTGGGGGCAGGAACCTGTATATTCATTTTGTATACAAGGACAGCATTTGGAACAGTCAGGAGGAAAATATATCTTTAGATGGCTGACTCAAACTCTCTGAGTCTGGTTCCTCATCTGTAAGAAGATTACCCCTATATCAGGTGTTACCCTATCTTGAAGAGTATATTGCAGGGATTGACATATAGGAATGTGTCTATCCTCTTGCCTGGAACTCAGCAGATGCTCATAGTTCTCATCCTCTTTACTATTAGATAAAGATTTGTATTTTCTACATCCTTTGGTATGTCCCAGTAGAAGTCTGATTGGTACTTTGGAATGACTAATACCATGGTTTGGAGCCAGGGGCCAGGAAAAAGTCTCTATTTTTCTTTGAGTGAAAGCAAGAAGCCAGCTTAGGGATTAACCAATATTTATATTAGTATTAATTCCCATCAATAATAGGTCATCTCTACAGGGCTAGAAAGTATCTGTGATACTCCAGCAGGTTTGCATTCATGGAAGAATAATCTTGTTTTAAAATAATTCTCATTTATGCACCACAGACATTGCATTACCACCATAGAAGTGCTCAAAAAGAACAGTTGAGATTAAATATTTTAAAGGGGAGGTCAAAACCATTTCATGCCCACTAGATTGATGATTAAAAAAATTAATGGTATTGGCAGACATTGGCAAAGATGTGGCACAATGGGGATTTTCATACACTGCTGGTGGGATAACAATGTGGGGTAACCAATTAAGGAAATAATTAAGCATCACCTAGTAATGTTGAACATACAAATACCCTAAGCTCAAGTAATTCCTCCTATGTAGATACTCTAGAGAAACTCTTATGTGTATACCAGGAAATACATTCAAGAAAATTCATAACAGTATAGTTTGTAGTAGCAAAAAATAAAATAAAATAAATAAGGAAGGAAGAAAGGAAGAAAACCAGAGCCCATAAGTAGAAGTAGATTTCATGATCATGAAAATTAATCGACTACAGCTACACATTTCAACATGGATGAATCTCAAAAATTAAAACTTGAAGGAAAAAGAAACAGTATGATTTCATTTACATAAAGTTCAAAAACAACACCAAAACCAAATATTATATTGTTTAGAGAACTACATGTCTGGTAAAACTACAAAGAGAAACACGGGAATAATTTGCACAAAATCTGTAGGACGGTAGTTCACGAGAAAAGTGGAAAAAGTCCACCAGGAGGAGTACTGAAGAGTTTCAAAGGTTTTAGTAATGTTCAATTTCTCAATCTGGGTGGTCAGTAAGTGGCTGTTTGTTCTATTCTTGTGTTGTTATATTTTTGATCTCCAAACTAGACACATATGTTTATACTCTTTTGTATTCAAGATATACTTTAACATTAAGTGTGTCTTAAAGAGAGACAAAGTAACTTTTTCAAGGTCATGCTAAGAAGCAAAGAGCCATGACTAGAACCCAAGTCTGTCTGACATTTTTTTACCTCACACATGCTCTGTTTCCCCAAATATTGAAAAGTCATAGTCTTTGATCCAAATGTTCCTCAGTGATGAATGGATCAACAAAATGTGGTACATACATACAAGAAAGTATCATTCAGCCTTAAAGAAGAAGGAAATGCTGACACATGCTACAGTGTGGGTGAAACTTGAGGACACTATGCAAAGTGATAATAAGTCAGTCAAAAAAGATAAATACTGCCTGATTTCACTTGTATGAGGTACCTAGAGCAGCCAAACTCATACAGACAGAAAGTAGAATGGTGGTTTTCAGGGGCTGGGGGGAGAGGAGAATGGGTACCGAGTTTTATTGTGTAATGGGTTCAGAGTTTCAATTTTGCAAGATGAAAAGAGTTCTGTGAGTGGATGATGGTGTTGGTTGTACACCAGTGTGAATGTACTTAATGCCATCAAACTGTACACTTAAAATGACTAAAATGGTAAATTTTGATCTCTGTGTTTTACCACTATTTTTTTAAGTAGCACATCCTTTTCTGGGTAGTAATCTGGTGGATGGAGTGTAGAGTGGATCACAGAGGAAAGTGTTTCCCTAGGCTTCTTGACCTGCCCTCCTTGGCTGCGCCATGCCTGGGTTTCTGAGCTGCGGCCTCCTGGAAGCTGGTTGGCCAACCAAGGCAACTGCCATTTCTGGTTTGCCCCCAGCCTCATCCCCGTGGTGATGGAATGGAATGTAGGGTGGCTACCAGATGGCAGATGAGTAAAAGGGCAAGATCTGAGGTTGAGAGAAACAAGAAATAAAGGGATAGCAGGTGCTGTGAAGCGGGCTGTCGTCCAGGGGTCTGCAAGACTAACCACTTCCGCCCATCGCTCTCTAACCACATGGCGAAAGGCACAGGAACAGAGAGGGGTGTGGCATCAGAGGAAGAAATGAGAAACAGAAATCAGCACCTGGATGCTCGCGCCAAGACACCAGAATCTGCCACAAAGTTGAGCTTTGAGCCTGAGTACATCTCCAAGGACTTAGGTCAAGTATAATTTAGTGACTCACTTGACAGAAACACACACACATGCATGCACAAACACATCCCAAAACAAAAAGCTGAAAAAGACACAATTTGACAATACAGATACTTTGCCTTTAAAAAGCCAGAATCTGGATGCGTGACTTAATTCTTTGCATCTTACTTTTTGGCCGCGTGCTAACCCAGCCTCAATATACCCAAAAGAGGTCCAACAGCAGGTTGATGCTCCTTTTCCATTACATTAAATTTGCCACACAGTTATCTTAAGAATTATCATGATCAGTAGAAAACACAGATATTAAATTAACATTCAGAAGTGAAGTGCTGCTGAGACAGTAGTGTTCATAAGCATTCTTGGCGATGTGAGGCTCCTACGGGAGGCAGCCTCCTCCCCCAAGCTCCAGGGGAACAAGAGGCACATATTTCCTCTATCCCTGAACTCTGCCTTTTCTGTATGTTCTGTCATCACTCCCCTTTGTAGTCAACTCTACTAGGTGAAAGGGAGGAGTAAGACACACAGACCCTTCTCTGAGATCCCGGCACTTTCCTCTCCAAATCTCCGTCCCAGCTTCCTTGGCCCAGAGGCCTTTGTCAGTTTCTCTATTGGAGAAAATGTGTTCTGCAGAAAGGTGGAACATCCAATCCCCAGGTATTTCCACAGAAGGAGGCAGGAGCCCGCCTGCCTTCCACTGAGACTCACATGATGGAGGAATCCTCCCCCACCCCCCAAGTAGGGAGGGACTCACAACTCTTGACAGATGGAAAGAAATCGATATCCACCACAAGGGCCAAGACTTTTTCAATCTAAGAGTTAAGAATTTGATTTCTTAGGTCTCTAGCTTAACCCTCTCTGATTCCCTCTTATCTAGTTATAAAAGAAGGACACACACTGAAAGGGAATGTGAAAAAAATATATAAAACCTCATGGTCTCACAATTTTGTATACCTGATTTTTTTTTAAATAATTCCCAAAATTGGTACTGGTATTTTTATTCTCATTTTGTAAGTGAAATGTCTATTTTAGAAGGTTTTGGTGTGCTCTTGAGCAATTTATTTTTCTGTATGCCTCAGTTTCCCCATCTGTAAATTAGAATATATCTACCTCATAGAGCTGTTTAATGATTAAAGCTTATAGCTACAAGCAATGACAAGAAGAGTTTCAGGGACGACAGTGTAGTGGGAAGGACACCCTGAACAGGGAAGGCATCAGGCAAACTGGCTTCCAGACTGGCTGCCACCAATTAATTCTCTGTGAATCATAAAGCATCGCTTGACCTCTCTGGGCTTCCATTTTGTCATCCGTAAAAGTGTTAGACTAGGTGATCACTAGACTCCCTTCTATCCCTCAGATTAATCATTCATGAGTTTATCTTCCAAGTCAGCTCCTAAGCCCTGCCAGATCCCATGGGATGGGGCAGTGACCAGATGCTTCCTTTCCCTTCGCTGTCTCCCACCTCTCCATTTGGCTCTGGAATAACAGTTTGATCTGTCATGTCAAACTGTGAAGCATGATGTAGTGACATGTACTATACTCCCAGAACCCCCAGTATTCTTTTCACCAGAAAGTGGAAAGACAGCATGACCAGAACAACATGCAGTAAACAACAAAGTCCGCAAGAAGAAATGCAAGGACATCAGGGCAGGAGACAATCTCTGATGAGAAACTTTCCGAAGGGTACAGAACCCAGAGGTTCATTACGAGTGAACACCATTTAAGATTTATGTCTATTTTGCCAAGTATATATTTTTTTGCAAATATCACCATGTCATGTTGAAGGGGTTAAAGACTATAGGCATGAGTCCACGCTGAGATCTGGAATGAGGAAAAGGAGAAATGAAACTGTCTTTGCTCTGTGGCACTTCACATGGGAGCAATAGATGGTTTGGAAGAAGTAGGACAGGGTTGGAGACTTGACGAGGGAAACAAGAAGAAAGCCCTAGCAAGTACAGATCTGCATTTGAAACATGGCTGCTTGGAGTGCACTGCAGGTGTCCCCAAGGGCCACACACTGCCCCCACGTGCTGATCCTTAGGAATTTTCTAAGGACTCCTTCCTTTGTGCTCCCTCAGCACTTAGGACACATCTTAATTGCACCACTTCAAAAGTTAATGTCTGTCCCGGCAGGCTCTGGGGGATCTCTAGTGCCTTGGCATCCAGCAGATTCTAAGTCATGTTTATTTTACCAACAGCAGCAATTAATTCCAACATGGAAAGCAGGGATTGAGTGAAGTTCCACAAAGGTTTCAGCCTATGAGCAGGACTTAAATGAGGATTTTTCCAGATGGGAAAGCAGAAATGTGTTGCAAGCAGAGAAAAAGCAAGGAGAGAGGGAACAAGGCTGGTACGAGGGGACTGGGTCACGAGGCTGACTGTTGTGATATGGAACTTAGTAACTGAGATAGAGAAGAGAGGACAAAGGAAGTTGGAGGTGTTCATAGAAGACCCGGGAGATATCCTAAAGGGAGGCAGCAGTGTGACTGTGGAGCTGGTGACCCACAGGTGGCAGATGACGTGCAAAGGAGGAAAGGGTGAGGGCCAAAGACATGGCTCTGAAAACAAACTTGTCAGGGACAGAAGAGAACACATGAAGGAGACCAGTAAGAACACAAAGAAAAAGGAGGTGAAGCCCGTGGGGCTGTGCTGGAAAAGTCATGAGAGAAGAGAGTTACCCAAAGTCAAGAGCACAGGTAGCTAAGTTACACTTTTAGATTTCACCTACACAGCACGGGGAATGGATGTCATTTCAAATCCCAGAGCCGCTCTGGTTCAGTGGTCCTACCCTGGGTCATCAGGGTCCCACCCAGCTCCTGGGGGTCTTCATGAAGACCAAAATCCACTTTGGTACCAATGAATGGGCTTGTTTTCCAGGCTTTCTACAAAAGATTTGAGGTTCTCATCACTGGTGTCTTTTAGGAAAATAAGAAAAAGAAGGAGGAGGCGGTGGAGGAGGAGGAGGAATAGAAGAAAAAGTGGGAATTTTTCTAATGTGTGAGAAAGGAAATGCATGAGAATGTTCCCCGAGGTGATGGGTAATTATTTTCCCATCAGTAAACCTCCGTGAGACAATCCGGGACTGTCCTTCCTTGAGGAGCCAAGGCTGCCACAGAGGCCGCCATCTGGGCAAGCAGGTGTGGCTGAGAAGCTCGCTGACAAGGCTGCCCCACCCGCATGTGCAGAGGATGGTGTTTGTTTAAATGCTGCAGCTGCTACTCCACAGATCCTGACTCTGTTTGTGCCTAGTTATTAGAATCACAGGGGCTGGGGGGGAGAATTTAATGCCTTAGCTCTGCGTAACCTTTCCCAATTCTGTTTGCGACATAATGTGTATTTGTGTTTCACTGGAATGACTGAATCTTGCAAATGTCTTATGTGGCTGCGGGGATGGAGTTGGTCAGCTGCGATCATTTTTAAGAAATTCACCCAGCGGTCTCATGTAAGGTTTGGTGAGATCTAAAAGTTAAAGAGCAGAGGTAGCTGAGCCACCCTTTTAGACTAAGCCCTAACAGCACGGGGAGTGGTCGTCATTTCAAATCCCAGGGCCGGCTCTGGTTCAGTGGCCCTGCCTGGGTCACAGGGTCCTATTTAGCCACTGGCAGTTTTCATGGAGACCCTAAATTGTCTTAGATCCCTCCTACAATTAGGCAAGAGAGTTGAGGATTCCCCTGCCTGCCAGCTGCTGCCTGAATTTCACCTAAATGCAAATCCTTTGAGTTGTAGCACTGTCCTAGGGGACAAAAGAAATGCCCTTCCGCTTCTAGTTAAGAACCGGAGATAACATTTCAAAAGCCTCCCCACCAAAAATCACCTACATGAACACAGGAAATACCATATAACAAGAAAAATCGTCCATGCAATAGCATAAAGTCTTAGAAATTACAGCACTCTGGATTCCAATACAAAATTAAATGACCCTCCTGGATCCACGGCAGGCAGCCAGCATCTGTGCTTGTTCCATTTTGGTGCTGCAGGCTCTGGAGTGTGTCTTTACATCCTGCACTGCCCCGAGACCGTTCTGTTTCCGCAGGAAACTGCATTTTTATTGACTTCCCTCTACCCATGCGTTTGTCTCTTGTTGCTCCCTACTGGTCCAGTTTGCTTGTGGGTCTAGGAAACTATTTGCTGATCAAGGGCATAACAGTAAGCTTCTGCTCCCAGGCCCCATTGGTATCTGTGCCTGGAGGACTCAGGAGCAGTTTCCATGAAATGAAGTCCCACAGCCACTTCTTCCAGCACCACCACCACTTCCAGGTTCCCAAGTCAGCACCGGCCATGCAGCCTTTTTAGTCCTTTAATAGAGCCCCAGTAGCACCCTTTCTGTCTTACCAAGGTGAAGCACTTCCTCTGTCTTGTCTATTCTTCAAAACTGAGCCTTCATGGACCTCTCTTCAGATGGAGAAGTAAAGGAAAATAAACCTGGTCATATGAAAATATTCCAGTACACAAAGAGAGATGAGAAGAAAGACCAAGGGACTCTGAGGGACCCGCTGCCCTCTAAAGCACACATATTGCAAGGACAGAGAAGAAAACGATTTTAATACGTACTTCAAGTTGCCAATAAAATACAAAATGCATAGTCTCTATGAACAAATGAGAAGTCATAGTTAAAAAAAAGAAATATATATAAGTGTGTAGCAGATCAGTAGTGGATAAAACCTAGTTATTAAAGTAAGGACAAACTTGAACTTCACTCCCTGAATACAAAGAAAGGAAGGATAAGATAGCAGACGTAGAAGACAGAGTAAGGATTTAACAACAACAACAAAAAATTTCTGAAAAAGACAATAAAACAGTACAGTAGATATAATACTAGAAAAAAACTATCCTTTTTTTTTTTAAGTCCAATCTAGGCATTTATGATGCAGGCAGCAGCTTTGAACATTAATTTATACCCAGCTTTGTTTTAGTACATTTCTAAATTCCAAAACAAAAAAAGAATTCTGGAAGTCTTCAAGCAAAAACTGCAAGTTACCTATTGTTTTAGCCTGAGTTTCACTAAAGGCAAAGCCTGAGGCAAAGGTTTAGGTGCTGCTATTTTGATGGGGTGTGCAACCCCAGAGAAACAGAAGTTAGGAGGGAGGAAGAAACCAAGAAAAGGCAAATATACAAGGTATCCTTGAAATCAAGCATAATTGGTTTCTCAAAATTTCACAGTGCCGCCGGGCTCGGTGGCTCAGCCTGTAATCCCGCGCCTTTGGGAGGCTGAGGTGAGTGGATTGCCTGAGCCCGCAGGTTCGAGACCCGCCTGGGCAGGCGAGACCTCATCTCTACAATAAATCAAAAAAATTAACCGGGCATGGTAGCACATGCCTGTAATTCTGGCTACTAGGAAGGCTGAGGCGGAAGGATCGCCGGAGCCCAGCAGGTCGAGGCTGTGGTGGCCGGGAGCGGCCACTGCACTCCAGTCTGGGCGACAGAGTGAGACTCCAACTCAAATATATATATATATATATATATTTCACAGTGCCTTCTTCCAAGAGACTTTGAACTCTCAAAACCCAGGATGATCTGTCCAGAAAAGGAAAGGAAAAAATTTTACACACTGCTTCCCAACTCCCACTGGGCAAAGATTTGTCCTGGTGTTGTCAACTTCATGCATTTCTGGGCCACACATACTTATTGTTGAGCAAACCCTGAGATATCTAGTCTTAGCATGCTAAGCAAATCCCGAAACATCTAACCTCAGCATCGTCACAGTAGCCCCAGGGCAGAAAGTAAAAGATGTGAGGCTGGCATGAAGCAAGGATGTGCCCACATGAAGTCAGCTGGAACCTGCACAAAGGTGGGTATCACAGCAGGAACTGGAACAGGACAAGTGACAGAGGCCCTAGAAGCTTGTGAGACTGAGAGAATCGGAAGTGGCTGTTTTTTCCTTCGAAGAATCAAAAGTCAACTTCAGACTTATCCTCAGTAAGTCTAATTTTAAATAGGCTTGACAAGCCATGCTAACTTCATATCGGGCACTAGAGCTAAGGCAATGGATCAGCATCTCCACAATTTAGAAAGAATAAAGTCTGACCCAAGAATTTATACATGGCCATCAACCTTGCAGAAACGCAGCAGGCATCTTCCCATGCAGAGGCTCAAAAAAATCTTCTAACAGCTTCTGAATTAAGTTTCTGCAGTAGGTCACCAGTACACAGAAATGAAACACAATTAAGAACCCAAGAAGAGATGGGCACAGTGGCTCATGCCTGTAGTCCCAGCACTTTGGAGGGCGATGTGAGAGGATTGCTTGAGCCCAGGAGCTCAAGACCAGCCTGGGCACATAGTGAGTCCTTAAATCTATTTAAAAAAAAAAAAAAATTAGCCAGGCATGGCAGTGCATGCCTGTAGTCCTAACTACTCCAGAGGCCAAGGTGGAAAGATCACCTGAGTTCAGGAGTTCAAAGAAGCAATGAGCTGGTATTGTGCACTGCACTGCAGCCTGGTAGACATAGTGACGTCCTGACTCAAAAAAAGAAGAAAGAATTCAAGAAGAATGAAACTGTAGCCAAAAAGGGTTATCAGGAAGCATTAAAATCTGTTAAATTATAGATATAAGTCCGAATAATCACTGCCAATCCTGCAAATCTTCATAGAAAATGAAGAAAAACATTTTATAGAGATACTTATTGACTACTTTTTAAAAATTAAATTGTGGTGTTTATAATCACACATTAAATTTTTAAAGTCTCAAATAACTCTGTTCAAAATTTGGGATCATAAATGCTTAATTTTATACTTGATTTTGATATTTCAAAAAAGATGGGCTTCATGAGATGAGGTTTTATTTCTTTGAGGTTTATAACAGTAGAATGAAAAACAGAATGTTTACAAAGAGAAAAGGGCAAAGTGAATAGTATATATTAGCAAAAATCAGAATAAAAGCAAAATACAGAAACATAAAGAAAGAATGTGAAGATCCTCACAAAAATTTATTTAAAAGTTATGAGAATAAATATAAATGAATTAAATGCTTATATTTTTAAAAAGGCTTTCACCCCTACCTGTCACCATACACAAAAATTAACTCTAAGTGAATCAAAGACATAAACATAAAACCTCAAACTATGAGAATCTTAGAAAATGCAGCCGGGCTCGGTGGCTCAGCCTGTAATCCCAGCACTTTGGGAGGCCGAGATGAGTGAATTGCCTGAGCCCGCGGGTACAAAAGCCGCCTGGGCAACTTGACGAGACCTCATCTCTACAATAAATCAAAAATTTGCCAGGCGTGGTAGCGTGCGCCTGTACTTCCAGCTACTTGGAAGGCTGAGGCGGAAGGAAGCCCGGGAGGTCGAGGCTGCAGTGGCCAGGAGCGGCCACTGCACTCCAGTCTGGGTGACAGAGTGAGACTCCAACTCAAAAAAAGAAAAGAAAAGAAAAGAAAATGCAGGAGACACCCTTATAGAAATTGGATCTGGCAACCAATTCCTATTCAGAATCCTAAATGCCCATACCTTAAGAAATAAGATAGACAAGTGGGAACTCATCAAACTAACAAGCTTCTGCAAAGCAAAAGAAACTACCAAGAGAGCAAGGTGACAGCCCACAGAATGGGAAAAAATATTTGCCAACTGTATATCTGACAAAGGCCTAACATCTAGGATCTACAAGGAATTCAAACGTGCCAAGGAAAAAAACAAACAGCCCCTTTAAAAAGTGGCAAAAGACATGAACAGACACTTCTCAGAAAAAGATATATGGGCAGCCAACAGACACATGAAAAAGTGCTCAGTCTCACTCATCATCAGAGAAATGCAAATCAAAACCACATTGAGATACCACCTAACCCCAGTAAGAATGGCCATCACTAACAAAACAAACAACAACAGATGCTGGCAAGGATGTGGAGAAAAAGGAATGCTTCTACACTGCTGGTGGGAATGCAAACTAGTGCAACCTCTTTGGAAAAGAGTTTGGTGATTTCTGAAAGAACTAGAAATTGACCTTCCATATGACCCAGAAATTCCCCTACTGGAATATACCTGGAGGAACTCAAATCATTCTACAAAAAAAAATACCTGCACACGTATGTTTGTTTCAGCTCTATTCACAATAGCAAAAACATGAAACCAACCATGTTGCCCATCAAAACTGGACTGGATAAAAAAATGTGGTACATATACACGATGGAATATTATGCAGCCATAAAGAAAGACAAACATATGAACTTTGCAGCAACTTGGATGGATTTAGAGTTGATCATACTCAGTGATCTATCATAGAAACAAAGAACAGAGTACCATATGTTCTCACTCATAAGCGGACTTTGAACAATTATAATACTATAAGAAAGGAATTGGCAGTAATGGGAAACTATTGAGGTGGGGGTGGGATTGGCAGTTGAGGGAAACTGCTAGGGGAGGGAGGGGCATACCTCATTAACCAGAGTACCTGCATAATCAACGTTTCTATACCTAACCCTAAATTTTACCCCACATCTTTATAATAAAAAAATTAAACTAAATTAAATTAAAAATAAAAAAAGACTTTCAGACTGAGCAAATAATGAGCTACCTAGAAGAGATTTAGTATATTGTTTTTCAAGATTGGCAAACATATATAAGACAAACGCAATATACAATGGAAAACAAACTACATTGAACTTAAAAAGAGCCAATTTTTTAAAATTAATAAACGGTACCGTCCATAATAAAAACTTTACCCTAAAAATCTTTTGCACAACTAAGAATAAGGCACCAACATAGAAAGCTAACTCCAAACTCAGGGACACCAGTACCAGCCAGGAAGTACCTCACCACCCCTGGCACATTGACATCATTGATAGGCTTATTTCATAGTTAAGGAAACCTATACTTAGGAAAGTTAAGTGCTTTACCCAGAGTTATAAAAATAATAAGTGAAAAAGTTCAGGTTATCTGATGGGAAATCCTATTCGCTGTACCCCTGATTTTGTGTAACCCACCCATTACACAATCAGGCATGGTGGTCATTGATGTTCACAAACATGGTGGTTCTCTCCATGCAGGCATAAAGCCATCTTGCATACCCACCCACTTGAGATTTGGTGGTGGTGTGTCCAGACGGGTGTCTCCACCCTTTCTTTTCCCACTGTTTTCAGCAGCCAACAATGTTGCAGACAATGAGTGTGAACCTAAAGCAAAAAGCACCCACCCATCCCCCATCATCTCAGAATACACTAGTAGTGTGAGAGGAACCAACCTTTATTGTTTTAAATGACTTAATTGGTGGGGCAGAGGGATCCTTATTACCATAGCATGATTTAAATCTATTCTGACCAATTCATCATTTACCCTTTTTTTTCCTCCAAGACAAGGCCAAGGACAAATATCTGGCAGCATTTCACAGGAAGCATTTCATAGGCCAAAACCATTAATCAGTCATTTTTGGCTTCAGCCATTTAACCCATTACTAATCTCCCTAATTGTAGTGTCACATAGAACACAAGGCTATTAAGAGAGACCTTATCAAAGGCTTACTGAAATTCAAAGATACCATGTCTATTGTATTTCCTTTATGTATCAGACGAGTCATAATACCAAAAAAGAAATGAATTTAGTGTAGAATGACTTATTTATCAACAATCCACGCAGGTTACTGGTGACCACCACTTCCTTTCCTAAATGTTCACAGACCTTTTTCTCCAGGAATCTATCCTAGGAAATAGAGGAAGGCAACATTTGATCTAAATCTTAACAGACAAATCCAATTTTCACAGGCAGAAATTGAGGGGAAAGGACATTTTAGGTCATATAACAGAATGAACAAAATGAAGGCAGAATAAGGTGCATGGCTTTGAGTTAACCAGCCCTTTGCTTCCATTTCAGTTCACAAAGCAAAGGTGGAAACAGTGACTTCATAACACGTAAAGACTGTTATTACAAACAAAGAGCTTTAGAAACAAAAACTGAAAAAATGCCACTGGCGTCTTGTAATAACGGATACTCAACTTTGTCTTTTAAATAGAACTAGAAGAATTTTAAATATATAAAAAAATTACACATTAACCTAAGCCTTCCCTAAAATTATTTCCTAAAGAAATAATAAATTTTCAATGACATGATTTAATTAAAAACTCATTCTTAAGATTAGAGGCAAATAAATAAAAGACTTTTAAAAGTTATACATTTGAGGAATGAATTCTTCTTGCTAAGCTTCTGTCCCAAAGCAAATTTGTTTCCCACGTACTTGGTGACTACACTCAAGAGATTTCAGGACAAAAATAATAGAAAGCATCTGCAGAGTAATTATGGGTCCCCCTTGGCTGACTAGGAGGAGCCATACCTCGCCTTTATGTTGTCGTCCCAGAGGTCAAAGGTCTTCTGTCTAGTATACGAAGCTAGAAATTTCCAAATAACCTAAGAAAACACTCAAACAGTTGTAGACTGTTTTTTCCATTATTTACAAGGCCGCCCACGATAAGATGGACATTTTCTGAGGGTGGCGTGATAAGCTTCATGTAAGCAAGACACAGTTAATGGCTTGAGGAGTGGAATGCTGGTGCTTCCTGAAGAGGCCATTTTAGTACAGTCTTCTCTTGACAGGGTTAAGCTGCTTATAGATTCCTTAGATAAGACTGTAGAGCAGATAGTAGATTGGAGACCCAACTCGAATGCCTCAAGACAAAAAATAACAGAAAATAGCAGACTAAATACCGAAGACTAAGAAACTCCTGAAATGTGAAACGTTTCTCTTTCTGCAACCTTCAGTATTTCTGCCTCCACCGAAGATGGAAATGAGAGTATGCCAAACTATTTTTGCTAAGTTATTAGCCACAGGGTTGGGTAAGCAACAGATGAAATGAACCAAACCCCAGGTTTTACCTAAAGTGCCAATGGACTGGAACCACAAGTTTGAGTTTCCAGTAGCTGTACTCAGTTCATTGCAGGGCCGTCATTTTTAAACGTGTCTGCACTTTGGCTTTTGATCACATGACAGAGGTGCTGATGCCACCGAGCCACACTGGAGAGGTGAGAAAGCCATGTGTAAGCCCTGTGCTTGCTGTCAGCTGCCCTTACACAAACTCCTCTGAATCAGAAACTCCCTCAGGAATCAGAAACTCCTCTGAATCTTGCCGAGTGACAGTTGGGGACTCATTCTGACATTTCAGAGAATCTTCACTAGCTCGAATTGTATTTTTAAAAAAAGGAAGTGCAAATCCTAGAAAAGTGCAAGTTCCTATATTCACAAGATTTCTCAGGCTGTTTGGCAGTTTTGAAACACTAAGCTGGTGCCTAAAACTATGAGAACACAGAACTGTGAATGTTGTGAGAGACTTGAAAGATCATCCAGTCCAGAAAATCCTTATCTAGATAAGGAAGCAGAAGCCCTCAGAGGGAAGTAACTGGTGAAGATCACGGTGCTAATGGCAGAGCCAGGCTCCTGATTTCCAACCCAGAGCTTCTTCCTCTAAGCCTTCTCTGTTTATATTTAAGTCAATAAAAAAATCAGAGATGGAGTAGACAAATTACCATCTAGAGATCTCCTGCATTTATTCCTCTCTAGTCAGAATGATACTCCATTCCACATTTCTTAAACATAAGTTTAACTTATTTTCTTTCCTCAAGGATTGCCAGGACTTAAATCTCATCTGCTTCAATACTCTTCTTTGCTATTTGGAGTAAATTAATTTACCTACATGTCTCAGCATCAATATGACCTATGACCCAGATCACTTTTCTGCTTAAGCCCTTGTAATGATTTCTTGTCTTTTGTGATGTAAATTTCTCAGCATGGCCTGAAAGACCTTTATGATCTGACCATGCCTAACTCTCCGCCCCAACCCCCAACATGCATGCTGAGCTCCAGCTGGAGGCATGACTTATGAATCATGGTTTTGGTTTCTTACCTCTGCACCTTTCATAAGCTGGGTTCCTTATATGGAAGATCCTTCTCCCTTTTGTTTGACTGAGTAGTACTCCTCTTTCAAAACAAAGCTTAAAGAGTACTTGCCCCAGTGACCAATGTCTATTGAGATCAAACTATTAGGCAAACATCTAGTGATCACACATCACATTCAGAAGGGCCATGTTGGACTCTGCATCCATTTGCTGAAGTATCTGATAAGCACCGTATTAAAAATACGTCTAACTTTAAAACACATAGAGGAAATGTTATCTGATTAACAGGATAGGCAAAGACTTTCTGAGCACAAAAAAGCAATAGAAGAAATCAAGAAGAAAAGACAATTAGATCTGATGACACACAAATCAGAAACTTCTGTTAAACAAAACAACTTGGAAAATTTTTACATATGACAAGTGATTGGCATCCTTAATAAATAAGGTGTTTACCAAACAAGACAGGTACTAAAATCATAACAAATCAATGAGCAAAGAACATAAACTGAGATTCATAAAAGTACAGATGGCTAATAAATGTATTTTAAAAATTTGATTCCATAAGTAGACCAGAAGAGCAAACAAAAAGATATTCTTTTTCAACTATCTCATTAACAATGATCATATTCAGTGATGATAGGATAACCAGTAAGAAGACAGCCACTCTCACACTTTGCTAATGGGAGCTATATTCCTTTCTTTCTTTTTCTTTCTTTCTTTCTTTCTTTCTTTCTTTCTTTCTTTCTTTCTTTTTGTTGTTGTTGTTGTTGTTGTTGAGTTGGGAGCTATATTTCTATTATCTATCCAAGAAAGCAAATTTGCAGCACTTATCAAAAGATTTAAAATTTCATTCCTTTCAACCCAGTTATTTTTCTTCTTAAAATTTTGTCTGAGAAACATTTTATAAACCATAGAAATTTGTATTATTTAGGTAGCAAAATGGGACACATCATTGGTGTATAATAAGGGAATCATTAAATAATTATGATACAAATATAGAGTTGAGGCAGTAAAAATTTTTCCTTCTAAATATTATTGTATCATAAGAGAAATGCTTATAACTCAATAAAAAGTTTTCAAACAAAATGAAAGATTTTCTTTCCAATATGATCCAAATTATATTTTTAAATATGTGTATTCTAGAATAAAAGACTAGATATATATATCAAAGCACTATAATTAATTTTTCTGAAGAATTTTAATTTTTTCTTGTGTTTTTCATAATTTTCCAAATTCTCTAAAATCATTTTACATTGCTTTTATAATCACACACGTATATATGTACAGATACACACACAGATGTACATATATTTATATATGTGTGTATACATATTCATTTAAAAATCAGTACAATCCATCTACAGATGACATGATTAATTTTTTTCATAGCAGTATAATCCTTTCATTACCTAATAAAAGTATCTAAGGCTCCTGATAACCATAAGAAAATGGGATACTGCAACCTCACCACTGAGGAAGCCATCACACAAAAAGGAAGTCTTCCCTAACAGCCTTGTCTCCCATAACACCATAAACCTCTTCTTCAGTTACAATTTTACAATTATTTGTGTCGTGTTTTGATCATTATCCATCTCCTAACTAGACTGGAGTTCCATGACAGTAAGGACTATGTACGTGTTGATCACTAGAGTACTATCCAGCACATAGTATGACTGGACACATGCAAGTGCTCAATCATTTTTTAATGAATTATAAAAGAAGAAAGTTATTAAGAAAATCCAAGGTCATGGGGGCCCCTAAAAGAAGGCAACAGTTGCCAATAAAATTCTTATTATCGTTCATCCAACTTCCCCATCCTCTACAGCCAGCACCCAGAAGGAAATCATATGAAAGCTGGAATCCAACTTCTCTTTTCCTCAAAGCCATTCTCACTTAAAGTCCTTTTCACTGAGACTAAATCCTTTCAGATATTTTACCTAACTAAAGCCACTGACACTCAGACATAAATTAACAACTGACTGGCAGCAGCCGGGAAGTTTCTAAACCCAAAAAGAGGCCCTTACTCTCCAGAATGATACTCCAGTGGGCAAAATGAGGGGTCGCGAAGGTCTTCATGTGTACCAGGTCTTCTACCCCTTGGACTGTCTTTCAGCCAGCAAGTCTTGCTCTGATCTTAACTGAGCGAGACAGACAGGCAGACGGTAAACCGATACTGTAAGAGACTCAGATGGACTCCACAGTGCTTACTAGTCAGTCTTCCATCCCCAACTCATCCCCCACCCTCCAACTTCCTCAACTCTGGACAAAGACACCCAACGTCTCCGTCAAAGCGGTCACTGATGGCAAAAGAGCCTCACGGACTGAACCAAATGTAGGAAATAAGAAAGCAGCATGCTATGAAAAGCTTATCTGTGTTTCTCAACTCAACAGCTCATTCAGGGTGAGCAAACAATTAGGCCAAGAGGATAGTAAAGAAAGATGAAGTTGTTTTACTGCCTATGAGCCTTCTGAGGAAAGAATGGATTGGTAAATGTTTTTTAAACTAGTAAAACGTTTTTGTTTGTTTGTAAGAATTGTATGGTGAGAATAAATTCTACCACAAAAGGGGATGAATAAAGATTCTCCAAAGCATTAAATAATAACTGATTTCCCCTGAACTTCCAAAGTGTGTGATTTATTGATACCATCTGGAATTTACATTCAAGAGAAGAGCACTATCAAATTTTTTATGAATCCCATCTTGTTCTCAGTTTGCAAAACAGAAAACAACGACCACAAAACATTTAGTATTGCAAAATAGTCTTTGCAATTAGAAGGAGTGCTGACTTTACCATCAGACAATTCTGTTTTTTTATCTGGCTCAGGTACTAAGTAGTGGTGTGACCTAGGTCAGGTCTCTATCATCTCTCAGATGGAGAATGATGGCAGCCACCTCAAAGGGGTGTTGATGGGATTAAACAAAGTTGCCTCTTGTAATTCCTTATACAGCCAACACTCAATAAATAGTCTCTATCCAGATCTGAGCAAGAATAAAGCCATGTAACCCAACATTTATCAGCAGATGCTCTCTTAATTAAGTGTGTAGAGATCCTGAATCTAGACACTTCCCTTGTGTTGAATAAAAACTGCAGTGCATCTTCTTGTTTACACCAATCTCTTCTCATTTTACCTCACACCATCCCTGAGAAGTAGCACAGGCAATGATGATTAATCCCCATTTTGTAGTTGGGGAATTAAGATCAGGCAAGTTGAATGTATTGTGTGCAATCATCACCATGGCTAGAAAGAAGCAGAATTGAAATGCAGATCTGGGAACTCTGGGTATTCTAAGTACTTTACTCTTTTTATGCCTACTAATAGTATGGTTTTTAGACAAATAAATCTGAGGTGCTCACCAGACCAACACAATCAACTAAACGACTAACTTTAGAAAAGATTCTTAAAATAGGTAATAGAGACTTAATGGACTGTGTTCAATAGGTCATCTGGAATGAGAAACCCCTGCAATTTGCAATAGCAGAAATCTGTATTGGAAAGCCAATCAGCTCAGCAAACAGCCACTGATAGACTAATAGTAAGATAATGAGTAAAATTAGAGAGTAATATATTAAATTACAATACAGAAATTACTTTATTTATAACCAAAAAAAATTATAAACAGACATGTACAGAAAAAAAGACAAAGATTCTCCAATGCTGTTGGGATAGGCTGTAAGATAGTATTTTATGATGAATTAACATTTCTTGATACACATCTGATACAGCAACTCTTTCAGTGAAGCAAGACATAGACAGGTACACAATTACTTATCAGCAATTCCAAAATCCAGACGTTCTGAAAACTACATTTTCTTCTTAAGTTTGCATAACAATTCACTTGTTGATCTAATGTGATGTGTGAATCCCATGTAGTGTGGATATCTAGATGTTCCACATCAGAAGCATTGGGCTTGACTATAATATATAATAGAAGCACTATATGAGGGGCAACCCCCCAAAAACCAGAATTATCTTTTGGAGAGTGGTCTCCTTGTAGTACTCTCGGAATCTCCTCCTCTGGATCAAACGGTCAACCAGTTGTTTTGTTTGTTTGTTTTTTAGTTGGAATGTCACTCTTGTCGCCCAGGCTGGAGTGCAGTGGCGTGCTCATGGCCGCCACAGCCTCGACCTGCTGGGCTTAAGAGATCCTTCCTCCTCAGCCTTCCAAGTAGCTGGAACTATAGACGCACACCACCATGCCCAGTTATAGTCAACCGATTTTATCTGGAAGTTTTCAGAAGGTTGAGTCACAATTTGCAGAAGAAACATCTCGAGTTCCTCCACCATGACAATGTACCTGCCCACACTGCACTGAGTGTTCAGCAATTTTTGAACAAAAATGGAAGGATCCCCATGCACCCCCCAAGTCGCCCAACCTCACCTCAAGCAACTTTTTTGTTTGTTTGTTTCCCCAGATGAAAAAAGTCCTCAGAGGGAAACATTTGCTGATGTGGAAGAGATGAAAAAAAAAAACAGCAGAAAGCACTAAAGGCATCAAAATTGACAAGTTCAAAAACTGTTTTGAGCCATGGAAAAAGCATCTCAGTAGGTGTATTGCATCAAACAGAGAGTATTTTGAAGGTGACTGAAGTTTGAACATATAAGAATAAACAAACAATTTTTAATAAATAAATTCTGGGTTTTGGGGGATCCTCCTTGTACTCTCTAATATCTCAAACATTTTGAATTCTTAAGTATATCTTGTCACAGAAGTTTCAGAAAAGAACTAGCAGACCAGTTTTATTATCTCCATTTTAAAACTAGAAAGTGATAAGTCTCAAGTTAATTTTTATTTCACTTTGTGTCTAATGCTAACCTTTAGGTAAGGATAGTCAAAAGGTAGAGAATTCTGCTAAGCAGATAATCCATATGACTATCTCATTCTTAAAACTCCTCTCATGCCTGGAAAGAAACCCAGGATATGTGTACAAAACCAGGATAAATTAGTTCAAAGAGGAATTAAATCATGTATAGAGTTCCCAAGGTTACATCTTAATAACTGTAACACAACTGCTAAAGAAAATGTTTTTATCGAACTGTGTTGTTAAAACCATTGAGTTCTGATGTAAGAGAAAGATTTCAGCCAAGTCATCTGAGCGGTGTTCATAAAGACATCCCAGACCATTTACCTATGTTTTCATCTCGCCTTGATGTGTGTCCTGGGACAGGCCAAGGTCTCCAGACCTCTCCTCTGTTGGATAACTGCCTAGAGCCCAGTCTTGAGAGGAAAAGAGAAAAGTTACATCCTGAAAACAGCAGCATAAAAAGATCAAACAAGCCCACAAAATTCCTCTGTTTGAGGAAGATTTTTTAAAAAGAGTTATGAGGTCTCTGGGCGGGGCTTACGTGATTTCAAGGTTTGCACAGCTCTGAATTATTTGGGATTGTTACATGGAGATGGGGAAGGGGCGGCAGGCTCCTGGTGGTTTGCTGAAAGTCATCTGCTTCCGATCAAATTATTGGCCTCAAGCTTAGGAGTGAGGAACTAATCCCAAAGAGGACCAAAGCCAAAAGAAGAATGGGTAAGAGGTGGGAGGGGGCAAGAAAGGGATGGAGAAAGCATTATATCCTGAACTAGACTCTCCAGCGTTTCCTGGCTCTTTGTAAACTAAAGATGAGTCTTGGCATGAATATGTAATCTACCTTCCTGCCCCTCCGCCTGCTGGTAAATGACTTGCCTTGGGACAACCAACAGCAATGTTCCCTCTGCCTGGAACAACCTTCCCTTCTCTTCACCTACTTAACTCCAACTCATCTTTTAGGTCCCCCATCATAGCACTTACTTCAATCAGCCTGGGTTCAAACTACACAAGCTTGCTCAGATCACCAACACAAATCACAAGCAGCATCCAAACTTGGTGGTGGAGGTGAATGAAGGGAATTCAAGGGTTTTGTTCTCCTGCTACAAACTTAGAAGGTCCTTTGGACCTGGTGGAACTCCTGTCCCTCATGGAAACTGCCTTATCCACAGCTGTGTGCTGCCAAATTCTACATGGGTAGCCTCCAGGGCCATTTCCCGGGAACTTAACCCTTGCTGATGGTTGCTTTCTAGCCATACTGGGAGGGAACAGAAAGAGCTGAATCTTTCATTTGCCCCAAGGGCCAGCTCCCACTGCAACAAAGTTTCTGTCTGGGACAGGCTGCTGTGAGAATACTTGGGGATTTGCTGCACTTTTACATTCTGAATGCACACTATCTGAGGATAAGGTGAGGGAGCTGGGTAGGACTCATCCTGAAAGCTCAAAACAGACAGGGAACTTTGGTGTCCCCACAACCCTACCTATTGTTTAGATCATCTGTGTACTTCCTTGGGGAAACACAGGCAAAGCAAAAGGCCCACAACCACCATCACAGCTGGCTCTTTCCTGCAAGTTCCATTTCCTGGACAGAGGTCAACTGGCACAGCCCATTACATCTAATACAATACCACAGCCCTTGAGAAAGTCTAATCCCAGACCTCAGCTAACATCACTATCCAAGCCACCCTGGTCTCTCAGGATGACTTGAGTCTGTGTGGGTACCCAGTATAGCACCACCACAGCTGGCAATTGAGAAACCCACCACACCAAAGGAATATACAACCAAGAAAACCCTACGGAGTCTACACCATCCCCCTGCTTTAGAACTTATTAGAGCTTGTGCTTGTACCTGCAACTGTGAAATTAGAGGATGAATCAGCCCGGTTCAACTCTACCTAACATTGCTCCTTTCCTCCCAGTAGATAAGAGCAAATCTCATGCCATAGCACATCTCGCAGACTAGTTTATAGTCTGAGGCATCAGACAGTAGAGGGTTCTACAGAGACAGCAGTGACCAATTATCCTCAGAAATCTACCCTGGCACCTTCACCTCACCAGATCTCCTGCAGGCACTACCCAGCACTAACCTGAATTTGACAGCCCCATAGGTCAGCTAGACCCAGAAGAACTGCAGGACTAACAGACACCAGGTCCTCAAAGATTACCACTTCCAGGGGAAGGGAGAGTGCACCACATCAAGGGAGCAGCCTGTGAGACAACTAAATACAGCCAGAGTGCAGGCTTCTCAGTGTCACAGATCTCCCAGCCTGAGGGAAGTTTTTTTCAGCAGTGATCCAGACACAGTGTTGGGCTCAGTGGGGGAAGATGGGGGAAATTCTGCCCCAGCATTTGAGCAGCCCTAGTGCCCATGAGAGCTCACAAAGAAGGGGACTTCTCCATCCCCACACCCAACACTGTAGACATTGCTTCTCTTGAAGGAGCTCAGTGCAAATGCACCTGTTGACACCCTTTTTACAGCATTCAGGGTTAATGGCAACCCCATGGGAGGTGGGCCCTCCAAGCTTTGGCTAGCATAAAGTGTAGAACCCCACTCCCCCCTACAAGAAACTTCAAGGTTTCTACAGATGGACAGAGGTGTATATCTGTTCCGAAAATTCAGAACGGGACAGGGGTATAACAGAAAAGTGGACTGTTTTCCTGCCAATCTAGTAGAGGAACTGAGATGGCTTCCTCATCTCCCTCTTAGTGAAGACCTCAGTGCACTTCACTAGGAGCTCCCCCAGCTGCCTTTATCAGGAATGAGACTTCGGTCCATTACGTGGGTATTGCATATAACCACCTGCTTCAGCTGCAACTGGGTATCACCCACAGGTGTCTCCTAATGGTCTGAAGACTGAATGGTCAACCTAAAGAAAAAGTACTGAGGGAAAAAGAGAGGGTGCACCACAACATTGGAGAAAAATATAAGCTTCCTTAGCCCTCTGGCATTCTAGCTTCATAAGAGATAGTGAACCTACATAGGCACACACAATAACTGCTCTACAAGCAGTATCTGAGAAAGCCCTTGTGCAAAGATTCTCTATAAACAAGGAATTTATACACAGTCTATACCACCAGAGCCAAAGCTAGATGAGTACAAACTGTATACATTGAAGTCACATCTCTAAGGGAGGAAAAAATTGAATCCAAAACAAATTGAACAACAATAATAATAAATAGTCTACCCAAATGAGAAAGAACCAGAAAAATAATCCTGGCAATATGAAAAAAAAAAAAAAAAACAGTTTTTCAGTACCCCCAAAAGACCACACTAACTCTTCAGCAAGGATCATATCAAAATGAAATCTTTGAAATTCCAGAGATAAAAATCAAGTTGAAAACCAACATAATGAAATTTTTTAAAAACTCTTCAGGACACAAATGAAAAAGTCTCCAAAGAAATAGATGCTTTTTAAAAAAGCTGAACATCTGGAAGTGAAAGACTCATTTAAAGAAGTGCAAAATGCAGTGGAAAGTTTTAGCAGTAGACTAGAGCAAGTAGAAGAAAAGATCTCAGAACTTGAAGACAAGGCTTTAAAATTAACCCAATCAGACCAAAATAAAGAAAAAATAATCAAGACAATGCAGCAAAATTCCAAGAAATGTGGGATTATGTACAATATCCAAACCTAAGAATCATAAATATTCCTCAGGAAAAAGAGAAAAATAACAGGTTTGGAAGATCTAGTTGAGGGGAAAATTGAGAAAAATCTCCCTGTCCTTGCCAGAAATTTAAACATCCAGATATTACAAGAAACCCAAAGAACTCCTTATTGCAAAAAGTTCATCCCCAATGCAAATAGTCATCAGGTTATGCAAAGATAACGTGAAAGAAAGAATTTTAAGAGCAGTGAGAACAAAAGCATCAAAAAACTTGCAAAATAAACCTATCAGATTAACAACAGACTTATCAGCAGAAACTTTACAAGTCAGAAGGGATTGAGGCCCTATCTTCAGTCTCCTCAAACAGAACAGCAGTCAGCCAAGAATTCTGTAGTCTGCAAAACTAAGTTTTATAAACAAAGGAAAAATAGTCTTTCTCAGACAGGCAAATGCTGAGGGTATTTGTCAACACTAGACTACCTCTACAAGAAATATTCAAAGGAGTTCTAAATATTGAAACAATAAGTCAAAATACACCAGTAGAAAAAACACTGGAAATTATAAAACTCACAGGGCTTATAGAACACCAACACAATAGGTGGGGGGGAAAGCAATCAGATAACAATCAACATGATGAATGGAATAACACTTCACATATCATTACTAACCCTGAAATTAAATGGACCTCTTAAAAGAGATATATGGACAGAATCAATTTTTTAAAAACACAATCCAAATATATGCTGCCTTCAAGAGATCCACTTAACATACAAAGACTCCCACAGACTCAAGGTAAAGGGATGGAAAAAATATTCCACACAAAATAGAAACCAAAAATGAACAGAAGTAGCCACTTTCATATCAGATAAAACAGACTTTAAATTAGTAACAGTGAAAAAAGACAAAGAAGGCTATAATAATGATAAAGAGATCAATCTAAAAAGAAGACGTAACAATTTTAAAAATATATGCCTCACTCATAAGTGGACCTTGGACATCTATCATATTACTATAAGAAAAGGATTGACAGTGGCGGAAAACTGTGGGGGGGAGGAAAGTGGGATTAACGGTAGTCAATATCTGTCTGGGGGTGGGGGACACCCCTTATCAATAAGGGTGCCTGAACGATGCATATTTGTATACCTAACCCTTAACTGTACCCCACAATTATAAAATAAAAAATATGTTTAAAAAATATATATATACATATATGCCTAACACCAGAGCTTGCAATTTTATAAAACCAATTATCCTAGATCTAAGAAAAGAGGTAAACAGCAATACAATGATAGTGGGAGATTTCAACACTCCACTAACAGCAGATATCGTCAAAGCAGAAAGTCAACAAATAAACTTTGGAGTTAAACTGGACCCTGAGCAAATGAAACTAAGAGACATCTATGGAACATTCTACCCCAAAACTATAGAATATACATTTTTCTCATCAGCACATGGAACATTTTCTAAGATAAACCATATGATAGACCACAAATTAAGTCTCAATAAATTCAAAGAACTGAAATCATACCAAACACTTTCTCTGGTCACAGTGGAATAAAACTAGAAATCAACTGCAAAAAGAACTCTCAAAACCAAATAAATGCATAGAAATTAAACAATCCGTTCCTGCACAAAATCAAGATGAAAATTTTAAAATTCTTTGAAATGACTGACACAATGACACAAATTATCAAAACTTCTGGGACACAGCCAAAGCTGTGCTTAAAGGAAAATTTATGGTGCATAAGGCCTACATTAAAAAGACTGAAAAATCACATATTGACAACCTACCATCACACCTCAAGGAACTAGAAAAACATGAGCAAGCCAAACCCAAAGCTAGCAGAAAAAAAGAAACTGCAAAGATTAATCACAGCAGAACTAAACAAAATTGAAACCAAAAAAAATACAAAAGATCAATGAAACAAAAAGCTGATTCTTTGAAAATATAAATTAAATTGATAGACTAGATTAATTAAGAAGAAATAGAGAAGATTCCAATTAGTTCAATCAGAAATGAAAATAGAGACTTTACAACTGATACCACAGAAATACAAAAGACCACCGGCGATGATTACGAACACTTGTATGCAAACAAACTAGACAGACTAGAAGAAATTGATCAATTCTTGGAAAAATATAACCTTCCAAATTTGAAACAGGAAGAAATAGAAACCCTAAATAGACTAATAAAGAGTAGTGAAATTGAAGCCAATATCACCCTAATACCAAAGTCAGGAAAAGACACAACAAAACAAGAACACTACAGACCAACATCCCTGAGAAACACAGATGCAAAAATCCTTAACAAAATACTAATAAATTGAATCCATCAGCACATTAAAAAAAGATCCTCAATGATCAAGTGGGTTTTATCACAAGGATGCAAGTATGGGGGTCAACATATGCAAATCAATAAATGTGATCCACTATATAAAAGAATTAAAAATACAAATCAAATAATCATTTCAATATACACAGAAAAAGCTTTTGATATAATTCAGCATCCCTTTATAATAAAAACCCTCAGCAAAATAGGTATAAAAGGAACATTCTTCAAAACAATAAAAGCCATATGCAGCAAACCCACAGTCAACTTCAGCCTGAATAGAAAAAACTTGAAAACATTCCCTTCCAGGACTGGAACAAGGCAAGGATGCCCACTTTCAACATAGTATTGGAAGTACCAGCCATAGCAATCAGGCAAGAAAGATAATTAAAGGGTATCCAATTTGGAAAAGAAGAAATCATCCTAAATTAGATGAATGAATTCAGTAATATCTCAGGATACAAAATCAACACACATGAATAAGCACTGCAATACACCAATAGGAACAAAGCTGAAAATAAAATCAAAAATTCAATTCTATTTACAATAGCTGCCCAAAAACCTAAAATACATAGAAATATAATTAGCCAAGGAGGTGTAAGATCTCTGCAAGGAGAACTACAAAGCACTGATAAAAGAAATTGTAGAGGACACAAACAAATGGAAAAGCATCCCATGCTTGTGAATTGGATGAATCAACATTATTAAATGATCATATTACCCAAAGTCATCCAGAGATTCAATGAAATCCTTACCAAACCACCAATGTCATTTTTCACAGAATTAGAAAAAGCAATGCTAATAGTCATATGAAATCAAAAAAGAGGAGAAGATGGCAGCAGAGCCAGTCAGACTGTGCAAGTCTCTGTGTCAATGAGTGAGTATATGGATGAATTTGTATGTGTGTCTGTGTGTAACTGAGTGCATGAGATGACTGAGCAGGAACTTGGGAGCAAGTGACCAGGGCTCTCCCTGTGACGCAATTGGTGTCACAGTTGCTCTACTAGGACCCTAGGACTTCCTGGGGTACAGAAGCTGAGTGCCATTTTCTAAAATCAACAAAACCCTTCCCAGGAAGAAGCTACTGCCTTTGCTAGATTCTGCCTCACCACCTCAACACATGACTGACGGACCCCATGTGCAGCAGGAACAGCAATCTGTAGAGAAACTGAGCCTGGGCAGAGAAATGCTTCAGGGCAGCCTCTGTGGAACAGCAGACCTGCATCTTAAGACCAGGGAATGATCTCTGCATTGCTTTGGGGCTGCTCTCCATGAACCAAGAGAGGATCGCCCCCAGTGTACAAGTCCTGGTGGGTAACAGCAGATGCAAAGCTCCAGACAATCCATCCCCCCAACCCTGAGCCAGTAGTTGGGTGATAGACATATACAGCAGATCTGGCCAAGAAGGAGGCTGGTGAGTGCCCAGCTGACTCACCCCACCCCAGCAATGAGCAACAGAGATCAAGAGGGCAGGGTAGAGGCCAGAGGTCCCATAATTCTGCTACAAACTGGTTGCCATGGGATCTGTGGCCTGGCTGGGAGAGGAAAGAAGGGGGAAAGAGCTCAGGAAATGCTGAGTCAAGTTACAACCCCCGCCACCCCCACCCCCACCCCCAGGGAGTATACATTGGCTATCAATTGCAGGCAGCAGGCGGTAAAGATTCTAACATCTCAAGTTTCAACAGCTAAGAAGAAAGCTGCAGTAACAGACCTGCACAAGTGGCAGAACCTGTCACAAGAGAAAACTTCCCCCTTCAAAGAGGTACACTAAAGGTGAGAAACCTCTACCAGGGAATTTTGGGGGTTTGGGAGTTTGTTGTTTGTTTGTTTTTTAGTTTTCTCTCTCTCTCTCTTTGTTTTTTGTTTTTGTTTTTGTTTTTGTTTTTGCTTGTTTGTTTGCTTTGATTGTTGGTTGGTTGGTTGGTTGTTTTTCTCTTTCTTTTCCTCCTTTTTTCTCTGTTTGTTCTTTCTCTGCTTTTTTCTCTTTCTTTTCCCTTTTTCTCTCCCCCTTCCTTCTCTTCTCTCTTATATTCTATCTTGGACTCAGGGGCTACACAAGCATATCTATCAACAGGTCATATTGTGTGGAGATGAAGAGTGAGTCCCAGCTGATCCATTCACCAGATAGCAAGCATTGTGACCAAAATATGGAATTAACCCAATCTATTGAAAATATAGGAAAAGAAAACTTAAGAAGAAAAAAGAAACTCTCCAAGAGATGTTCTTCAAGAAGCCAAATCTATGTCTGATCAGTATACCTGTAGTAGAATGAGAAATGGAAAATACCTTGGAATGAGCATTTCATGAGTCATTCAAGAAAACCTTCCAAATCTGGCCAAAGACACAACTATACAAGCACAAGAGATTCAGGGAACTTCTGCAAGACTTCTTCAACACCTGACTGGACACTGGCTCAAGGGCCATGGAGGGAGCACAGTGAGGGAGCCAGAGGCAGAGTCCCCAAGAAGCAGTAGGGAGCAGCCACCCCAAACCTGGACTTGCTGCCACTGCCTAGAGCACCAGGCTAGGCTGCAAGGCCCTGCCACCAGGACCTGAGATCCAGAGACTGTTGGTACTTGTTGGAGAGGAAGCTATTCTTCCTGATGCTTTCTTTTTTGGAAGGCTATTTATTATTGATTCAATTTCTGTAATAGACTTATTACATAAGATTGAAATACTGCCATGCACCTTCTCAGACCACAGTGGAATAAAAATAAATATCACCATCAATAAGATCCCACCAAAACACACAAAGACATGGACACTAAATAGCATGATGCTGAACAACTACTGGGTCAACACAGAAATCGAAACAGAAATTAGAAGATTCTTGAAAACAAATGAAAACCAAGATATATCCTACTAAAACCTCAGGATGTCTTGAAAATGATACTAAGAGAGGAATTTATAACTCTTTGCACACACTTCCAGAAGACAGAAAAATCCCAAGTTAACAGCCTAATAAAGCACCTAAGGGAGCTGGAAAGGCAAGATCACCAAAAACCTATCTTCAGCAGAAGAACCCATCACCAAAGTAAAACACCAAATATGAGACATAGAAAAAAAAATCACAGAAAAAAAAAAAAATGAAACAAAAAGCTGCTTCTTTGAAAGGATAAGTGAGATTGGTGGACCCCTAGCTATATTGACCAACAAAAAGAGGACCCTGAAGAAATACAAAAGATTATCAGAGATCACTATGCATACCTGTATGGAAACAAACTCAAAAACCTAAATGAAATGGAGGACAACCTGTCATCACACAACCTCCCAAGTATGAAACAAGAAGAAATTGATACCATAAATAGACCAATGACAACCAAGGAAATTGACTCCATTATAAGAAAACTACATACAAAAAACAAGCTCCAGATCAGACAGCATTCCCATGAAATTCTATACAACATACAAGGAGGAGCTGATACCAATTCTATTGAAAGTATTCCAAGCAATCAAGAAAGATAGAATTCTCCCCAAATCATTTGACAAAGCTAACATCACACTGATTCCCAAACCAGGTAAAGTTCTAACAAAAAAAGAGAACTTCAGGCTAATATCCCTTTTGAACATAAATGCAAAAATCCTCAACAAGATTCTAGCAAATCAGATCCAAAAACACATCTCAAAATCATTCACCATGACCAAGTAGGTTTCATTCCCAGGATGCAGGGCTGGTTCAACATCTGCAAGACCATAAATGTAATTCTATACATCAACAGATGTAAAAAACAAGAAGCACATGATTATATCATTAAATGCAGAAAAAGCTTTTGATCCCTTCTTCATAAAAACCCTTAAACACCTAGGCATAGAGGGAACACATCTCAAAATAATAAGAGCCATCAACGATAAACCCACAGTAAACATATTGCTAAACAAACAGGAGAAGTATTTCTCCTGAACACCAGAGCAAGACAAGGATGCCTACTGTCACCTCTTCTGTTCAGCATAGTGTTGAAAGTCCTAGCCAGAGCAATCAGACAAGAGAAGGAAATTGGGGTATCCAAATAGAAAAGGGGGAAATTAAGTTATCATTCTTTGCTAATGATAGGATCCTATACCTTGAAAACCCAAGAGAATCTGACAAAAACCCCCTTGTACTGATAAAGCACTTTGGCAAAGTCTCAGGGTACAAAATAAACATGCAAAAGACAGTCACATTTTTATATATCAACAACAAATAGGCAAAGAATCAAATAAAAACACAATTCCTTCACAATAGCCACCTGAAAATGAAATACCTTGGCATCTTCCTAACCAGAGAAGTGAAAGAACTTTACAACAAAAATGACAAAACACTGCTCAAAAAAATAAAAGAAGATACAAACAAATGGAAAAATATTACATACTCATGAATTGGAAGAATCAACATTGTTAAGATGTCCATTTTACCCAAGGCAATCTACAAATTCAGTGCAGTACCCATTAAGCTACCAGCATCATTCTTGTCAGACCTGGAAATGACAATACAGAAATTTATGTGGAAACATAAACTACCACGAGTAGTCAAAACAATCCTTAGGGAGAAAAAAAAAAAAAGCAGGAGATATCACACTTCCAGACTTTGAACTTTATTATAAGACTACAATAATCAAAACAGCCTGGTATTGGTACAAGAACAGGCATATAGACCAATGGAACAGCATGGAGATTCTGGAAGCAAAACCTCAAATTTCTCAACCAAGTCACCTTCGACAAAGTCTCCACCAATATCCACTGGGGAGAGGAGAACCTATTCAGTAAATGGTGCTGGAAAAACTAGCTGACCACATGCAGAAGAATGAAACAGGCATACACAAAAATCAACTCTAAATGGATCAAAGACCTAAATGTAAAACCTCAAACTATAAGAATCTTAGAAAATGCAGGAGACATCCTTACAAAAATTGGAATAAGCAATCAATTCCCGATTAAAACCCCAATAGCCCATGTCATAAGACATAAGATTGACAAGTGGGATCTCATCAAACTGATGAGGTCCTGCAAGCAAAAGAAACCATTAAGAGAGTGGAGAGACAGCCCACAGAATGGGAAAAAAATATTTGTCAACTGTACATCTGACAAAGGCCTGATATCCAGGATCTACAAGGAACTCAAATGTGTCAAAAGGAAAATAAAAAAAAAATCTTATTAAAAAGTGGGCAAAAGCAGGGCTCGGTGGCTCAGCCTGTAATCCCACGCTTTTGGGAGGCTGAGGTGAGTGGATTGCCTGAGCCCGCGGGTTCGAGACCCGCCTGGGCAGCGAGACCTCATCTCTACAATAAATCAAAAAATCAGCCGGGTGTGGTAGCACATGCCTGTAATTCCAGCTGCTTGGAAGGCTGAGGCGGAAGGATCACCGGAGCCCAGCAGGTCAAGGCTGCGGTGGCTGGGAGCAGCCACTGCACTCCAGTCTGGGCGACAGAGTGAGACTCCAACTCAAAAAAAAAAAAAAAAAAAAAAAGTGGGCAAAAGATATGAATAGACACTTTTCAAAAGAAGACATATGAGCAGTCAACAGATACATGGAAAAAATGCTCAGCCTCACTAATCATCAAAGAAATGCATATCAAAACCACACTGAGATACCACTTAACTCTAGTCAGGATGGCCGTCAATAATAACTCAAAAAGCCACAGATGCTGGAGGGAATGCAGAAAAAAGCGAACACTTCTACACTCTTGGTGGGAGTGTAAACTATGGTTAAGACTCAAAAAGCAAATGCAACAAAAACAAAAATAGACAAATAGGACTTGTGGAAAACAGTGTCACTATTTCTAAACATTGACCTTCCATACAACCCAGCAATCCCCCTTCTGGGAATAGGCCTGGAGGAACTTGAATTTTTCTACAAAAAAGATACCTGTGCACACATGTTTATTGTAGCACAATTCACAATAGCAAAAACATGGAACCAACTGTGCTGCTCATCAAAAGTGGGCTGGATAAAAAATGGTGGTACATATACACAATGGAATATTATGCAGCCATAAAGAAGGACAAAATTATGGACTCAGCAGCAACTTGGATGGATTTAGAATCTATCATACTCAGTGATCTATCACAGAAACAAAGAACAGAGTATCACATGTCCTCACTCATAAGTGGACCCTGGACATTTATCATAATACTACATAATAGAGATTGGTAGTAGCAGATCACTGCCAGGGGAGGGGAGGTATATAACATTAATAAGGGTACCTGATCCCAAACCAGGTGAAGTGAGGACCAGTGGGAGGCCTAAACTTCACCTGTACAATGACCACTTATGTACCTAACCCTGAATTGTATCCCACATCTTTAAAATAAAAAGAAAGAAACCAAAAAAGAGTCAGAATGGCCAAAGAAATCCTAAGCAAAAAGTATAAAGCTGGAGGTGTCGCATTACCTTACTTCAAGTTATGCTTAAAAGGTCATAATAATCAGAATAGCATAGTACATGGTACAAGAGCAGAAACATGGATCAATGGAGCAGAACAGACAATCCAGAAATAAACCTACAACAAACTGATCTTTGAGAAAACAGAAAAAACATATCCTAAGGAAAGTACACCCTATTCAACAAATGGTGCTGGGAAAATTGGATAGCTACTTGCTGAAAAATGAAATTCATTCCCTATCTCTTACTATTTACAAAATTAACCCAAGATGAATAAAGACTTTTATGTCAGACCTGAAACCATAAAAGTCCTAGAAGGAAATCTAGGAAAAACTCTTCTGGACATTGCCCTAGGCAAGAATTTTTGGCTAAGACTGAAAAAAGCAAATGCAACAAAAACAAAAATTGACAAATAGGGCTTGATTAAACTAAAAAACTTCTGCATAACCCAAAAAAAATCATCAACACACTAAACAAGCAACCTATAAAATGGAAGAAGATATTAACAAACTATATATCTGACAAAGGACTAATATCCAGAATCTACAAATAACTTCAATCAACAAGAAGAAAGCAAATAACCCCATTTAAAAGTGGGCAAACAACATGAACAGGCATCTCTCAAAAGAAGATATACAAGTAGCCAATAAACAACAACAAAAAATAGCCAACAAACAAAAAAATTGCTTAACACCACTAATTATCGTGGAAATGCAAATGAAAATTGAGATGAGATACCATCTTACACCAGTCAGAATGAATCATTATTTTTGAAAAATCAAAAAACAATAGATGTTGGTTGGCACAGATGCATTGAAAAAGGAATGTTTATACACTGTTGGTGGTAATGTAAATTAGTAAAATCTCTATGGAAATTGGCATGGAGATTTCTCAAAGAACTAAAAGTAGATCTACCATCCAATCCAGCAAGATCTAGTTGGTATCTACCCAAAGGAACAGGTCATTATACAAAAAAGATAACTGCACTCATACGTTTATTACAGGACAATTCACAATTGCAAAGGTGTGAAATCAGTGTAAATGCCCATCAACTGATTGATGAATAATGAAAATTATATATATAATATATATTATATATATATATAATTCAGCCATGAAAAGGAATGAAATAATGTCTTTTGCAACAACTTGGGTGGAATTGGAGAACATCATCCTAAGTGAACTAAGTACAGAAAACCAAGAACCACGTGTTCTCACTTATAAGTAGTAGCTAAACGAAGGATCTGCAAAGGCATAGAGAATGATATAATGAACACTGAAGATTCAGAAGGGTGGGAGCAAGGGTGGAGGGACAAAAGTCACCTATTGGGTACAATGTACACTGTGAGAATGGGAGATTCACTTAAAGCCCAGATTTCTTCATCACTGTACAATGTGACCATGTAATAAAAAACTTTTTGTACTCCCTAAAACTATTAAAATAAAGAGAAAAAGGAAAAATAAAATTAAAATGTCTTTTTGAAGGGGAATATTATACAGTTCAAAAGTAGAGGAGTTAGCATCAAGAATAATAATAGAGCTAATATTTTGCTGGGGATTTTTGCATCTATGTTCATTAGAGATATTGGTCTCTAGTTTTCCTTTCTTGTGATGTCATTATCTGGTTTTGGTATTAGGGTGATGTTGGTTCATAGAATGAGTTAAGAAATGTTCCCTTTGCTTCTATTTTTCTGGATGACATTATAGAGAATTGGTGTCATTTTTTTCCCTTCAGTTTGGTAGAATTCCCTGGGCCTGATGCTTTCTTTTTTGGAAGGCTATTTATTATTGATTCAATGTCTGTAATAGACATAGGACTATTTAAGTTATCTATTTCCCCTTTTGTGACTTTTAATGGTTTGTGTCTCTCAAAGAATCATGTCATTTTCTCTAAGGTATCAAATTTTGTCACATAGAGTTGTTTATTATCTTTTTAATATCCATGAGATTGTCTCATAAAATATATGTGTATGTGTATAATTTTTTCCACTTTAAAATCTTGAAGAAGTCCTGTATTCTTTTCATGTTTCTTATATATTAGGACCATGCAACGGCCCTAATTTGAATGGATGGTAAAATGATACCCCTTTGAATTATAGATATATCTCATTTGTCTATCTTGTTGCAACTTTCAAAGTCATTTCCTCAAAAGGATTAGAAGAAATTTAAGCATGTTTAAGCAATTTTGACATAAAAGAGCAATAGATCCGCCTTGTAATTCCAGCTTAAAATTGCTTATTGAGTAACTGATGTAGACTTGTGATTTTAAAAATAAATCTACTGTAATCATGTACAGTGTTAGAATATTTCATAGAACTTAAGAATCAGCATATTTATAAACTTATTTTATAGACTTACAAACATAATTTAAAATTTCAGAAAGGTTTTGTTAAATCAGACAACTGAAGTATTTCAAAAATCAAAATATTTAATTTTTTTAAAAGTTTATACTCCTATAGAGATGACCATAATTTAGAATGTAAATTAAAACATTACAGAAAGTTCATCAGAAGAGTGATTGTTAAGACATAAATAGAATAAGACCTATAAGCTGAGTATAAGAACTAAAGGAATAACTAAGTTTTTATATCTGTAACTTTGAAATGTAAATATTAATTTTAAAGCAAAAATAAATCTCTTGAATTCTCTTTTGTGGGAAAAAAAATCACCTTTTGTGGTCACCAAGAACTCACATTTCATGGTTGTAACTTTGAGATAAGAGAACTTACAAGTAGAGACAGTCAGGCAAGCAGTATAGAGGTTGTATTTTCACAGGTGCTTAGTAAGGGTTCTACTCATAATAAAATGCCATCCCTGAAGATCACCTAACACCTGAAGACAACCTATAACCAAGGGTAACTTCAACTTGAAAAGGCGAACCAGCTCCCAACTGTGTACTGTTACTCTCTAAAAGCCAAAAATTAATAGAGAATAGGAAGAGAAGTAGGGGTTGTGATGGGATCAGCCCTGTTTTTTAATTGTCTGCTTGAATCTATCTCTAGGAATACTCTACTTGTTAACACTTAGAGCTCAGGATAGACTCTTTCAGCAAGATCAAAAACTGATGTGGGGTATAGAAAAGACAACCTCAGACACTTCAGAAGCTTAACATAACTTTAAGCAACGCCTCCAAGTATGTCCAGCAATCACAGTGGCTAGCTTAAATGGTATGGCACCTGCAACAGGCTTAACATTCAGCCACACATAGCTAAAAATGGTGGTCTTCTCTTTTCAGTCCTTGTGCGACTGCCTATTTGTCAAGGACTTTAACCTTTTAGATGAAAATACCATACAAGTACAAGCTACTTTGTCTTGATCCCAAACAATTCATTATAAACTAAGTCACTGAATAAAATACACAAAGAAAAGAACTAGATTTTGCCAAGAGCATATTATATGCCAGGTATCATAGGATGTATTTCAATTAATAACATCAATAATAGCACAGTTAATCATAACAACCCTGTGAAGTAGATATTATTATCCTAATTTAACCAGTTTAAAATTGAAGCTTGGAAAGTTTTAATAATTTATCCAAGGTCATGAGACAGGAAATGGCAGAGACAGGACTTGAACTTCCTAAACCCTTGCTCTTAATTCAACACTATCCAATAGAAATTTAATGCCAGTCACAAATGCGAGCTACATGTGTAATTCAAGAATTCTTGTAGTCACACTTAAAAAGAAGTAAGAAGAAACAGATGAAATTAATTTTAATAACATTTTATTTATGCCACTATAACCAAAATATTATAATTTTAGCATGTAAATCAATATAAAAATTATTAACAGGATAGTTTAACATTCTTTTTTTTTCATACTATGTCTCCAAAATCCGGTGAGCTCTTTGAGCACGCCTCAGTTCAGAATGGCCACATATCAAGTACTTGACAGCCAGTGGCTACCATATTGGAGAGCACAGGTCTAACCTCTGGGCCACTCGGCCTTTCTGGATTAGAACCAGCTGCACTGCACCTGCAACAAAATGGAGTAGAAAAATGTCACAGACTACAAGTCAATTGCTAGAACACCATACATTTTCTGGTCAAAAGACAAATGAAAGGAAGTAATTCATCAGCTGTGCTCCTCTGCGCAATACTCATAAATGCACAACTGCACTAAGCTATTTACCTTACTGGGCCTGGAAACAAATGATCTAAAACTCATAAATTCATTCAAAAAGTGTAGACTGCAAGGGAGGGTAATAAATCCAAATTAGTCCTATATGAATTCTGCTAGGCTGTCCTCTTTGAATTGGTTTTAGAGGAATCTTCCACAAATTATAGTCCTATATAAATTTTATACTACTCACCCCACCTCCCCGAATACAGTCTAATGAAACTCCCTCAAGGGGCTTAGTTTGGGTAAAGTTTGGGTAAAGAAATTTATTTTCCATTTCCTTCTTGTTGTAATTGTATTTTTATCCATCCTGCTTCTCCTACTTACCTCCCTCTCTTCTCTAGCTGATTTTCCAGATTCTTAAGCTGACACTTAGGTCTTTTGTTTTATTTTTAAACATTAATCGTACCACTGTGCTGTTTTTCATTGATGGCCTGCAGATCATGTTCCCTCCTGCCTGAAAGAAAACTAGAAAGCTTTTTCTGCACCATGATGCTGCTGCCTGGTAGGAGCCAGAGACCCAAATGACTGACCATGGTGACTTCGCGGAATACAATGATGGGGAGTGGAGGGTAAGAAGCCCAGTAAAGTGGAAGGATATGTCTTGCCCCAGTCCCATGAGTTAGAGAGTGTTTTTTCCATTACATAGGTGTGGAAGCTGAGGCTCAGAGAGGTTAAGGTCAGCTACTAAGTGACAGAGTTAGAATTTGAACTTAGGTCTGTCTGATTCCAAAAGCTATGTTCTTTTCTCTACACTGTATTGCCATAAATTGCCCAAGTCATCATAGAAAGACCCAGCGTACCATCTGGAGTTGAGTATTTACTGTTTGTAGAAAAACAACAAGTTATTAAATTTGCCCTTATCAATTTTCAAACCTAAAAAATTTGACCTAAGAACTTTAAGTCAAATATGCGAAAATTTACTTCCGGCAGAAAGATACCTAGAATTTCTAGCATACACTTCTCCAGTCCAAGAACGGCAAGAGGGTTTTCTCACTGCAGTAACTCTACACTCCAATAGGCTTTGAAAAGCATGTTTTCACCAGTCCACGACTATCACTTTCAGGGCCAGGAGAGTCCTGAGCACTGGGTGCAAGGCAGCCACCCCCATTTCCTACAAAATCAAGAGACACATCTAAGAAACCTGCTCGTGGGAGAAACAGTCGATATCTTGGATCAACAGAGAACTTGTACTTCTAAGGGCCATGTGGCTTGGGCTGTTTTCCCAAGGATAGAGTTGAGGTTGGAGAGAATTAAGAAATTCACATTTGCTATCCATAACCTCTGCATTCACACACCCTAACACCTACCTTGTTTACAAGTACTTAAAAGATTTAGAGCAAAGTATGTTCCTAATACAAAGAGGAGGCATAAAGAACTCTTGGCAATGGATTAAGTGAATGGAGGCAAGATATTAGCCAGCTCACCAGAAACTCAATGACAAGTAGGTAACCAATGAGTGAGCAGAGTTCTTCATTAGATTATTACTTTCCAACCTTGTCATGTCATGGCTCTCAGAGAAAATGAGTGTAGCGTGTGCATGACACAATGAAGTAAACTGATGGAGAGCCAGGGGAAATCATCATGGTTTCCTTATATTATACATTTATGACTGAAAAGCTAAAGTATTAGGGAAGCTTTTAAATATTGAATTATTTAATTATTATTTCTTAGTTACCACCAAGAAAAAAAGTTGCACAAGTGATTAAAATTTTGTAAATATTTTATAATTACCCCCCAAATTCACAATTATTAAAGCTGTTTGTAAATAATAAAAGCTTTTCTCTGAAACTGAAATGTGAGCTGGTAATATTAATGTGTTTCAAAGCCAACAAAATTTTTTCATGTCAAAAATTTTAAAATAATGATGAAGTTCTAATTTGCAGAGCATACGCAAGTTGTTGGTGCAGTGGAGGTAACATGGATGCCACTCCAAGGGCAAACCGAAAGCACGGGAACAGACTTATCAATAAATGAAAACAGAGATTGGGGCTGGCCACTTGGAACTATGCTCTCCACCCACAGTACTAATTCAGACCAGTATTTCATACTTGCAACTCCTTCACAGCCCACCCATTGAGAAGTTCTGCCCTGGATGAAGATCACAAACCTGAATGAACCTCCTTCCAAAGTTCAGTCTCTGTTTTTTCCTTCACTTCACACATTCTTTTTCTCTTTACATGTTTGATATCATTCCTTGATCTTCCACTGCCTGGATGCCTCCACATCACTGAGTTCTCTTTAGAGAGGACACCCATAGACTCCTTCATATTACACAAGGATCACCATGAACTTTCAGGATAAAACTCCATGGATTTTAGATCTTTAATTTAAAATATTCTGAATTAAATACAACTTCTTAAGAGCATTTACACTTCATTACAAAAAATTGTATAATCCTATGGAAACTTGTCTGTGTATCATCTTCTGATCCTTATGATGATTTTTAAAGAGATAGGTTACTATTTTTCCCATTTTAAACATGAGAAGCTGACACAGACAGACTTAAGTAACTGATCCAGAATCGTTCTGTTAGTAAACGATAAGCTCCAGTCTCCTGACTTATAGTCCAGTGTTCTTCTTTGCTCTCACAGCTCTTACCTACATGATATATTTTCTTTGGGAACCAGCGCATGTCTCCCAGTGTCCCAAATAAAAAGCAAAAGATGGCAGTATCAAACGTGGACTGTTACCTCTGCATCTCCAAGGTCTGAAGTCCCTCATCCACTTACTGTGGCCTGAAGTAGATAGACTTCAAGGTGCCCAGAACTGTCCAAGAAAAATACTGCTAGAAGGGATCTGGATATACAGCAAGATGAAGAAAAAATATCCCTTTCCTGCTCCTCAGTTTCCCCTATTTCTCCACCCTTCTTCTCTGCTGTCACCCTGCATTTTCTTTTGTTCACGGAATATGAAACTAATTGAAATAAACTCAGTTAAAGGAACTACACAAAAAAGGAAACTACAAGGGACAAGCAGAGTCCACATATGAGAAGGGAATCCCCCTTCACCTTAAGATGGTGAAAGGTGAGGGATTTCTATGAAGATCAACCACAGACTTTGAACACTTGGTGGTAGGGTCATCTCTTTCACCCTAGCCTCCTCTGGCATTTGTTACTTGATGGGATCCCCACCATGGACAAGATGCCCCTTAGGAATGACTAAGATGCCAGTTTTCTCTCCATTATGGCCAAAATGGGCACATATGCTCAGGAAATATTAAACTCTTAGAACAGGGGACAGGGTACTATCACACATTAGATGAGGACCACAGCTGTGAGACCACATGGATTACAGGATAGCATTTCTTATGCATCATTGAAAATATTATGGCAAATGTCAGTAAAAAGATTGTAGTCTGAAGCTTAGTTCATTCCCAGCTGTTTCTCAGCAAATATATTCTGCTTCTCAGAAAGGAAAGCTTTATCTATGCACCTAGAGTTCATCTCTCTAGATGATGAACTGTCATTGCCTCAAATTCCTCGATGATTTTAGCTTTAGCAACTTCCTTTGGCAACTTTTGCCCCCATGATTATTTCCCTCACATGGCTGTCCTCCTTCTGTGAAGGAACAGGGCAAAAATACCCTGCTAGCTGGCTAGCATCTTGCCTTCCTCAGCTCTGGTTCTTGCCAAGTTTTTTTTTAATACCCTTCATGCCCTGAAGCTCTCATCGAATCCCTCAAGAGCTGATAAATCAAAATTTCTGTCAGAGTTGTTTATACTGCATTACTATTTAAGCCCTTTTCTATAAAAGTCAAAATGGAATTACACCACTATTTTAATTCCAAAATTAAATAAAAACATTTCCATGTAGGGCTGGTGGTGGATAATTCAGACGAAAACCCAACACTGTAAGACCATTTATAACCAATTTATTTAACTTGATTGTTGTGAGAGTTTGCCATGGATTTTCCATTTTGGTGATATAAGAATATTTCACACCATCAAATGAGTTGGTTGTAAGTCCCAGAAATCCTCTGGTCATGACGTTAAAAATTATAGTAACAAGATGAGTAATGGTTTACAATTAAAATTTCAAGAGCAGTAAAAATGATGAATATCAAAGAATTAAAAGTTAATGCAATTTAATAACTCTCAACCCAGTGATATATCAAGTCTTTAGTAAACTAGCCTTTTATATGTTTTTCACTTATTTTTTATTTTAATGGGTTCTTTTAAATTTTGTATTCCTTGACGCAAGAAACCTATTAACTCAGTAATAAGGCAAAATATGCTATATGTTAGCAAATATTTGCAAAACTCTATTGATGTTATTTTTTTTTTCTGATTCAAAATGCAAATTCCCCTAGTTCTTGGATTAATACATCCTTAAATTACTCAGCTTTTGGTGGAGTTGAGCATAGTTGACCCTTCCTTCCTTTTTGAAGCAACTTTCTCTCTCGGCTTCCCTGATCATACGTTGTCCTAAAATTTCCTTCAACTCCATTAGCTGTTCCTTCTCAGCCTCCTGGGCTGGTTGTACCTCATTTTCCCAACTTGAATTGTTTGTGTTCCTCAGAGCTCAGTCCTAAGAGTGCTCTTATTTTCCCACGCTCTCCTAGCTGAATACATCACTCTTGAGATTGTAAGGACTATCCCCTACCTGACTTCCAACACTATATCTCTGGCCTAGACTTGTCTATCTCAGCTTCTGGACATGGATGTTTTAGAGAGTTTAAAATTGACAAGACAGATACAAAGGGAATAAAAATTCAAATGTTCAGAGAATAAAGGATCTAAAATAGCAACATGTTACTGCTTATCTTTTGCTCCAATATATTCCTGATATCTTTTTTAAAACTTTATTGAGGTATGATTGAAATACACTAGACAGATTTAAAGTGTATAATTTTTTTTCACTAATTTTCCTTTTTTTTGGTATTAGTAATCAAAACCTATTTCAATGAGTCTCTGTTTGAGCTTTAAATCAACCTATATGTCATCTCATTTTAGTTTCTCTCAGTGAACTAATTTAACACCCTGGTAATTTGTAAAAATTCCAAGTTTCTGAAGCATTACAAATATACGTGGTGTTCCTATTCTTTGAAAATAGATGTGATCATAAATGTTAACATTTATTGTTTCCATATAGATACACATATACATAAAATTCATCAATGACAATTTACAGTATAATTTATATTTTATGTTAACAAAAATAAAATAAAATAAAGTGCATAATTCAATCAGTTTAGGTAAATACATATACTTGAGAAGCAAAAAAGCAACAAATATTTTGTCACCACAAAAGTTGCATGTCTGACCAAGTGTGGTGGCCCATACCTGTGCACTTTGGGAGGCAGAAGTGAGAGAATTGCCTGAGCCCAGGAGTTCAAGACCAGCCTGGGCAACTTGGTGAGACCTTGTCTCTACAATAAATCAAAAAATGAGTCAGGCATGGTGGTGCACACCTGTGGTTCCAGCTACATGAAAGGCTGAGGCAGAAGGATCAACTGAGCCCAGCAGATCGAGGTTGCAAGTGGGCATGAGTGTGCCACTGCACCCCAACTTTGTGACAGAGTGAGACTTGTACTAAAAAAAAAGTGTTTCTTCAGGATTTTTTGTAATCCATCCTTCCCTCCACTCCCATTTTCAGGCAAACATTGATCAACTCTCTGTCACTGTAGATTAGTTTGCATTTTCCAGAATTTTATATAAATTAAATCATACAGTATATATCCTTTTGTGCCTGTCTTCTTTCACTCACTAAAATGATTCTGAGATTTATCCGTGCTGTTTTGTGTATTCATTGTTTATTTCTTTGTATTGCTGAATAGTGTTCTATTGCATGAGTTGCAGTCTATTTATTCATTCACCTGCCGATGGACATTTGAGTTGTGTCCAGTTTGGAACTGTGAAAAATAAAACTGCTACGAACATTCACATGCAGACTTTTGTAGGAACATATGCTTTTTTTTTCTTGGATAAATACCTAAGAGTGAAATACCTAAGACTGGATCATACGGTAAGTGTACATTTAACTTCAAAAACTGCCAAACTGCTTTCCAAATGGTACAGCCACATTACACGCCCATCAGCAAATTATGAGAGTTCCACTTGCTTCACCGCTTTGTCGACATTTGGTTTTTTTAATTTTTGCTATTCTAAGGAATATGCGATAGCATCTCATTGGGGTTTTCATTTGGAGTTCTTAGATGAAAAATGATGCTGAGCATCCTTAAATGTTTTTATTAGCCATTCATATATCTTCTTTTGTAAAGTGACTATTGACTATTTTCCTATGGGTGCTGTAAGAGTTCCTGGTATAGTCTAAACACAAGTATTTTGTCTAATATATGTATTAAGAATATTTTCTCCCAGTATGGTTTGCATTCCCATTTTCTTTATGGTATCTTTCAAAGAACTGAAGTTTTAATTTAAACAAGTCTAGGTAATCAATTGTTTCTTTTATGGCTCTTGCATTTTGTGTTCTAAGAAAACTTTGACTACTCAAGATCATGAAGATTTCCGTCTGTTTTCTTTCTGAAATTTTACAGTTTTAAGGTTTTACATTTAGATCTATAGTCCATGTTGAGTTACTTTTTGTGAGTGCTTTGTAAAGTAAAATTGATCCAACACTTTTTTTAGACAAAGACTCTCCTTTCCTCATTGAGTTTCCTTGGCACTTTTTACAAAAATCGGGTGACCATAAATGATAAATGTGTATGTTTGTTTCTGGACTCCCTATTCTGTTATAATGGTCTGTATGTTTAACTTTTCCCAAGTACCTGATTACTGTAGCTTTATAGTAAGAATTGAAATCATGCAGAGTTATCTAATTTTGTTCTTTTTTAATATTGCTTTTCCTATTCTAGGTCCTTTGAATTTCCACATAAATGTTAGAATGAACTTGTCAAATTCTACCAAAATCAAAAAGCCTGCTGTAATTTTGATTGGGGTTCTACTGAGTCTATAAATAAGAGAATAGCCCTATAAAAATATTGAGTCTTCCAATCCATGAACATTGCATATCGTTCTGTTTTATTTAGATCTTTAATTTCTTTCAGTAATGTTTTGCAGTCTTCATTATAAAGGTCTTGGACACCTTTATAAAATATATTCCTAGATATTTTATGGTATGGTGCTATGGTGAACAAGATTGTAAATAATGACGAAATGAGGTCTATTTCAGAAATACAAGATTGATTCAACATTTGAAAATCAACCAATGTAATTCTCCATGTTAACAGATCAAAGGAGAAAAAACATATTATTACTTTAGCAAATGCAGAAAAAGTCTGAAAACTATTTAATGCTTATGTATGATAAAATCTCAGCTAACTAGGAACAATAGGGGATTTCTTTAGCTCAATAAAGAGCAGCTCTGAAAAACCTAAAGTTTATTCATACTAAAGAATGAAAAATAAATTATTCTCCCCTACGATCAGAAACAAGACAAGGATTCCTGCTTTTTATCACTTTTATTCAATATTGTTCTTAAGGTCTCAGCAATTACACTACAACAAGAAAAACAAAAATGTTAAATTTTTTTGTTTTAAATTAAAATTATAAACAGAAATTTTATCATAATATTGAAAAATCTCAGAAAATTTACAAGTATACAAAATTCAATTGTACTCTTAAAGACTAGCACAATCTACTGAAAAATGAAATTTAAAAATAAAATCCTATTTACAATAGCATTATGCCATAAAATATCTGGGAATCGATTTTACAAAATATTCCCAAGACCCCTCTACATCTTCTTTTTTATACTTTTTTAAAATAACAAAATCAATTTCTTTAATAGATATAACATCATTTAGAATTTTTATTCCATCTTGCTTCAGTTTTACTAAATTGTATTTTTCAAGAACTCTGTCCACTTCATTTACATTGTAGAACGAGAGCATTAAGCTGTTCACGATATTTTCTTGTTATCCTATTACTTATGACAGAATCTATGGTTAGAACCTCCTTCTATTTCTGATATTAGTCATTTGTTTTCTCTATTTTTTCCTTGATCAGTCTAGCTAGAGCTTTGGAGTTTATCTTTTAAAAAAGAAAACTAGATTTGGGCTTTCTTGATTTTCTCCATTGCTTTTCTGTTTTATTTCCTTCTACTCCTATCTTCATTACTCACTACCGTCTACTACTTTGGGATTACTTTGTTCATCTTTTTTTGTGTTTTTTCTTTTTTTTAGATTCTTAAGGTGGGAACCTAGGTCATTGATTTAAAATCTTGTCTAACTTAAGCATTTAAAGTCATCATTTTCACTCTAAGTACTGCTTTCGCTCTTTCTCACAAAGCATGTGCATTTGCATTATTCTACAGTTAAAATATTTTTTAATTTCTTTCGTCATTTTGCCTTTTTGATCTCTGAAATATTTAGAAGCATACTATTCAATTCATGATACTTGAGGTTCTTAGATATCTTCTTATTGATTTCTAATTTAATAGTGTTGTGATCAAAAGAACATACTTTTTATGATTTTGCTCCTTTTAAATTTTGAAATCTGTTTTTTAGCTCAACACCAGTTTTCTTGGCCATTCTTGCTTCATCTTGGTGAATGCTATATGTACTTGAAAGAAATATGTGTCCTGCAGTTGTTGGATGTAGTTTCCTATAAACATCAATTAAGTCAAGAAGGTTGATAGTGTTATTAAAATTACTTATATTTTTACTGACTTTTTTGTTAGCTAGTCTATCAAAAGCTGAGAAAGGATATTAAAATATTTTATCACAGTTGTGGAATTTCTATTTCTCCCTATAATTTCGTTCATCTTTACTGCATGTAGTTTTACTTTCTCTTATTTGGTGTATATACATGTATAATTGAAGTGTCTTCCAGATAAAAATGATTCTTTTATTATTATGAAACTACCCCTTTTGTCTCTAGAAATACTCTTTTTCTTGAAGTCTATTTTAGTTGATATTAAAAGAGCCAATCCAATCTTCTCATTTTTATTGCTTGTATAGTATATCCTTTTACATTTATTTACATTCAACCTTTTTTGTGTTTATATTTAAAGTATATTTCTTAAAGGTAGCAGATAGTAGGATCTTGCTTTTTTTAATATACTTTGGCAATCTTTGCCTTTTAATGGAATGTTAGGACCATTAGCATTTAGTATAATTTGTTGCTTTGCTTGACTTTAGATCTTCCTTTTTTCATTGTTCTGTTTGGCTCCTGTTTTTGTTTTTGTTGTAGGAGTTCTCTTACCTTCTTACCTTCCTTTTTATTTGTTTTTTGTCTTCTTTTAGATTATATGAACATTTTTCAGTATTCTATTTTAATTTATCTTTGACTTTTTGGCTATATAATTTTGTTTCATTTATTTTGTAGTTTTTTATTGTATGTTGTTGTTTTTAGTTATCTATCTATTCATCTATCTATATCCTTCATATTCTAGCTATCACTTTATGTAAAATGCAAGAGTTTTGCAACTACATATCCCTTTTTATCACCTCAACTGAGTTGTATGGCCCAGTTGTCATATATATTGTATCTACATACATTGAAAAACGCTTCAGAAATATCATAATTTTTGTTTTCAGTGGCTGCACATAAATACAGGAAAAAATATGTACTATTCCTGTGCTCTTCATTCTTGAAGATCCAAGTTTCCCTCTGGGATCATTTCCCATAAGTTTGAAGAACTACTTTAGCATTTCTTGTAATGCTGATCTCCTGGTAACACATTCTCTTAATTTTTTAAATCTTAGAATGTATTTTGCTTTCATTCCTGAAAGATATACTCACTGGGTGAGTTAAGAGTTCTCTTCTTTCATTACTTTGAAGATGCTGTCCCACTGTCTTCTAACCTTTCATGGCTTCAGATGAGAAATCTGCAGTCATTTGAATTGTCGCTCCACTGTATGTAATGTGCTTTTTTTCTTTAACTTCTTTCAAGATTTTTACATTTATCATTGGTTTTTGTAAATTTTATTTTTATGAGTACCATGCATAGTATTCTTTGATTTTTATCTTGTTCAGAGTTCACTGAGCTTCTTAGAACTGTAAATTATTTCTTCCACCAAATTTGGGAAATATGTTGACCATTATTTCTTCAAATGTATTTTCTGTTCTGGTCTCTTTCTACTTTTCTTCTGGGACTCCAGTGTCATGCCACAGGTCCCTGAGGTTCTGTGTGTTTGTTTGTTTTGTTTTTTCCTTCAATATTCTTTTCTCTGTTCTTCAGATTGGATAACTTCTATTGATCTATTCTCAGGTTTACTGACTTTTTTCTCTCTCATTTCCATTTTGCTACTCAGCCAACCCTGATACCACGTTTTTTTTTTTTCAGATTTCGTATTTCTTTAGTTCTAAATTTTCCATTTTGTTCTTTTTCAGTTTTAATAAATCCATTTGTCTTTCTTTGTCTCTGATGAGAGATTCTATCTTCCCATATATTTCCTGGATATTTTCCTTACTTAGCCTATGTCTATTGATTCCAGCATCTGGGTCACCTTGACTTTGGCATATGTGGATTATCTTTTCCACTAGGGGTAAAGATGTGAACACGTTTTTCTATCATGTAACTTTTTAGTTGTATCTTGACATTGTGAACATATGTTTTATAGGCACTGGGTCCTACTATAATCCTCTGGGGAATATTGATGTTCTCATTTTTGCAACAAACAACTGTTTAGGCTCAGATTACAAGTTCTATCTTGCCATCTGAGGCAGTGATTCAAACATCAGCTTACTGGTTAAAACCTGTGCTATGCTAGTTGAATCTATTACTCCCCTTTTATTTTGATAGTGAGTTTGAGATTTGTGAAGACTTATATGCAGAATCAAGGATCCCTTTCTCCAATTCTGTCCACTCACTTATTCTCCCTTTACTCTCTAGCCCAAGGGCTCCTTTTCTTAGTAGTTCTAGCCAAAAAGAATAGGTTTCTACTGCAATTTTATCTGCCACCACTACCATAACTCCTTCTGTAATGAGAACCCTTAGAGTAAAGTTATAAGAAACAAGAGGAAAAAATTAGAAACTCACCAATTATTTGTCCAAGTTTTGTCCCCTTCAACAATCCGCCTGCTTTTGCTTACTTTGCAAAGTCCTCAGATAGGGTTTTGTTTTGTTTGTATTTTGTCTGGAGTTTATAGTTGTAATCAGTGGGAAATATGAGCTATATTGGAGTTACTCTGCCAGAATCAAAATCTCCAATAGCTTTAATGAAACAATTTCAATAGGAGTGTGGGGATGTGTGTGGGTATACATAAGTGTGTGCTAAGTGTTTGATCTATGCCCCATAGATTAGTACAATAAGTTTTTATCTCAAAGTGTTGTGGCATGCCTTAAAAAAGAAAATAAAAATAAAATGCTCAGTATGGTCTCTGGTAAATTGCAAACATTGATAAAATATTAGTTTCTTCTCCCATTATAGTGTATAAAGTGCATTGCACTGCAATAGTTGGTTTTTCAAAGCAAAAATAATAATTATGAAAGAAAGTTGAGATGCTTAAATGTGTTCTTGGTATCTAATTATTGCAGATGCTGAATATTTCTCTTTTTGTTCTTAATCATATGCTACTCTTTCTTTCAAGTTTACTGTTTCTATATTGGCTGCAATGAACTGTGTCATGGGCACAACACTGAAGTCGAGCACAACTATAGCAGTCACAAAAGAAGAATCTGTTTCCATAGCCGCCCTATCCTAAAACCTTAAGCCAATTCTGCCTGCTTTGTATCATTGTCACATACAATGGAATTGCCTCGAAGGGATATTGTGGGGACACTCTGTTTCTGGCTACACCTGGCTTCTTCCTGCCCTTTTCCTTAGGGAGCAGCCTGTGGCCAAAGTTAGTCTCTGAAGGATATCCATATTCCCAGTAACCAGTCATGGGATACAGGTGACCAAGCAAAGTTGTAAACAGTATAGTCATCACACATAATCAATGTAATTGTAAACACCATACAGGAATGTGAATGATTAGCTTGATTGCTTTGATTATAAGACTGCTTGCTACACTGCCCCAAAGCACAGATTCTTCACTCTGTCACCACTGGCGCCTCCCACAAGTTCTAATACACCAACATCTTTCCCTACTGGACCTTTGTGTGACTTATTTGGAATAGATAAGCATTACACGCAAGGCCTCTCAGATTGGGGGTTGCTGTGTTGCAAAAGGAAACTGCACAACAAAACAACCTTCTAAATCCAAACTCACTTCAAAGTGAAGAAATCTCCACATGCAGCCGAGAATACCAGGGTGCAATATATGAATGGCACACAATATCAAACAATTAATAAAAGATTAGTGTAACACAGTCTCCAAAAAAGAGATTTGGGGAAAGTTGAAGAGAGAGCGAATGAGAGAAGTAAAAAGATTAAGAGATAAAAAGAGAAAGTATGTTTCCCTGTTCCTTAAAAATGTAGGAAGAATTCTAGTCAAAATATAATCATTCAAATCCTTTTTAGTCTTGCAGCTGTAACAATATGACCCAGTTCCACAGAAGTCAAAGTTATTTGCCATAAATAGAGGTGTCCCATCACCCCAAGTCATGCTTAGAACTGCATTCTCGTAGCCCCTGTTTCGGTGCTATGCTAGAGAAAGAAAAAAGAAAGCATGTTAAAATGAAGAGTTCATGCAATCTGCACAGAATGCAAGCCCCTCTGATTAGTGCTCTAATCATGACCATATCTACTACCTTTCCTACTGGCCCTGGTTACACAAGTATAGACCCCATAGCCTACCCTCCTCAGTCTATTCCATACATTTATTCAACCAAACTAAACCAATAGCATTAACCAGGAAAACATCTGTTTCCAAAGCTCTGCCCCACTCAAAAGCCTTAGGTCAGCTCTCTGCCTGCTTGGCATCATGATTACACACAATGGAATTGCCTGAAAGAAAACCACCATAAAAACAATAACCTAAATCCAACCTCCCTTCAAAGTGAAAAAGCTCTCCATATATACAGCAAAGAACATCAAGGTGCAATATAGGGGGACACCCAATATTCAATGACAGTTAATAAAACATTAGTACAATGTAGTCTCCAAAACCTGGGATTTGGGGGGAGATGGATACCTGTGCTCCATGCTCCAGGCATCATAACCCTCCTCGGTCAATCCAATGGGATCTCAAAAGAGGAGAACTATATTTAGAAGTCTAAATGACTGCTTCTTCACACTCCCACACCAGGACGTAAATGCATTAGGGCTGGAATACTGATCATCACGAGGCTCTCACCTTCTCTTGCACCTTGGTTTTTTTCATTGCGCCAAAGACTCGGGGATCGCATAGCATGGGTGCATAGGAGCAGGCCCCTGAAAGGTAACAGGAATTATTTTTAGTCTGGAACCAATAAGGAAAATGAAGGAAAGCGGGCCTGAATAATTCTGATTGCCAAGTGTCATAGATTTGGCCCAAGGCACATATACCTTCATACAGATGTTCTCACAGTAATGGTGGAAGGGGCAAAGACAGGACAGAGAAAGATGTTAGGAGCACTTCAAAGGAAGCTGGTTTTAACTCATGAATGGCTTCCCAATCTGGAAGGCTTGGATTCATTGAATCAGTGTTTATTGGGCTCCCAGGATGTATTACACATTGAATAGCAAATTCTAGCCCTCCCTTCAAACATTCACATGCTCTCAAGTGGCAATCAATTCTATTCTTTTTTTTAAAAGAAATCACAAGATTCTTTTAAAGCATTGAGTTAAATTATCAGATCATTTTGTCAGCTCCTTTATTTTATGTTGCAAGTCAGCAAAAGGGAAATAAATTTTTAAGAATTTTTTTTAAACTACCTTCTTGGAAATTTTAATTGTTCTGGATAATATTATAGAAAAATCCTGCAGGGGAAGAAGGAAAGGTAACATATTTAGCAAGCACTCTAGTCAAGTGTTCCACCAAGCACATTTATAAGGGATCCCTTACAGTTTCACAAACCCTGTGAAGTTTATCTCTTTTAGAGATGGGAAAACTGAGATTCAGAGATATTAAGTGGCTTGCCTGCAGTCACACAGCAAATGAGCAGTGGAACGAAATTTAAACCTGTATCTTTCTGAGTTCAAATGCCTTTTCAATTCTGCTGTGTAATAGAAGCAAAAACAATTGTATTCGGGTGCTAGTTGTTCATTTACTAACTGCTGAGTGACCATGAAGAAGTTCCACTATTTCTCTGGTGGCAGTGACAACTAAGACTCACTTCAGCACCACTACATGTGCTCAGGGGTCCCCAACCCTTTCACTGCAAAGGTCTATTTTCTTCTTTGTATCTTCTTTTTAGAAACCATGTTTTGAAAGATGATATCTATCCAAATGTGTATCTCTTGAGTAATGGCTGATAGTAATTAATTTTTGTTAAACTCTATGTACAGGAATCGCCCTAGCTATTTCAAATAGAGAAGATTTGCTATGAGAATTTCATTAAGCAAGTGATAGGAGAACTGAAAGTGCACCCAGAGAGTGGTAAGGCAAGCACAGAAAGCCATTGCCATTCCTGCAGCTGAAGAAACAATGAGAGGAGATGCTAAGATTACAACCCAAAAGCTGAGACCATCAGTGAGCACCAGAACCACAGTGGAGGCCACTGGGTGGGATGGAACCATGGGGGCAGGGACGGCCCTGGGGAAGTTAGAGAGCCACCACAGAAATACAGCCACTGAGGGAGACCTAGCCCAGAGCAGAGCAAGAAGAGAGAGTCCCTCGCTTCTCCCCATCTCTCATCCTCTAGGCTTCCTCTAGTGCCTTCTGTTAGCTGATCCTACTCAGAAATCAATTGAAGGGAACTCTGGGAAATGTAGTTTCCTTTGATATAGCATAGAGGGAGGGAAGGTAGAGAATGGATTTGAGATCAAGCAGGAAAATGACCCATAAAACCTATATAATTGGTTAACAGAGCTTTTGATAAGTGTATGACAACAAAGTGACCAAAGGGACTACATAGAACTCCTGCCAAAAGCAAAGCTACTTAGCATCTTATTCAGCCTGTGAAGTGTTACCTCAGATGAAATGCATGCTTTCATTTTTATACTCTTTGGGATCCTCAGGAATGAGGAATGATCAAGGAATGCCAGTTTGGGAAACACAATTCACATTTCACCCATCTTCTTTGCCTAGTCAAATGGAGGGATCTGGACTGAAAACAATGACAGGAAAAACTGGATCCTAAATTCTAGCTCTGCCTGAAGCAACCCTCAGAAAATGACTTCCCGAGCCAGCTCAGTGGCTCAGCCTGTAATCCCTCACTTTGGGAGGCTGAGGTGAGTGGATTGCCTGAGCCCGTGGGTTTGAGACCCTCCTGGGCAACTTGGCGAGAACTCATATCTACAATAAATCAAAAATTAGCTGGACGTGGTAATGCGCGCCTGTAGTTCCAGCTGCTTGGAAGGCTGAAGCGGAAGGATGGCTGGAGCCCAGGAGGTCGAGGCTGTGGTAGCCGGGGGCAGCCACTGCCCTCCAGTCTGGGCGACAGAGTGAGACTCCAATTCAAAAGAAAATGACTTCCCTTTCTTTGTACCTCAGGCTTTCTCTCTTCAAATGGGTAGTGAAAATTACTACTAATCTCTAGAATTACAAATTATTACAGATTACAAAATCACTACTAATCTCCAGAATTACTGGATGATGTTATACAACAGTTCTAAATTTATTCACACCACACCCAGAAAATGTTCCATGTTTCATAAACCGTAAAATGTACCTTTCTTTTTACATTTTAACATCTCTAAAATTGAGACATGTCTTACCATAACTTGCAATAGTTTAATTGGCAGCTGTGATAACCAGTTTTATATGTCAACATGACTAAGCTACAACCCCAGGCTAGTCAGTCAAACACTAATCTAAGTGTTGCCTTGAAGGTATATGTAGATGTGATTAAAGTCCATAATCAGTTGACTTTAAGAGAGATTATCCTGGATAATTTAAGTGGGCCTGATTTGATCTGTTGTAAGTTCTTAAGAACAGAACTGAAATTCCCAGATGAAGGAATTTTGTTTGTGGACTCATGCCTAGGTTTCAGCCCTTCTTAATGATCCACCCTATAGATATCAGTCTTGCCTAACCAGCCCCCACAATCACATAAACCAACTCCTTGCAAAAACGCTCTTATTATATAGTTCCTACTAGTTCTGTTTATTTTATTGAACCCTGACTGATACAGAAATTTTTTTTTATTTCTCAGTAATTGATAAAATAATGGCTTTTCTAATAATCAATGGTATCTTCACTTTGATAAAATATAGAAATGTCTACTTTCTCTCCATAACCCATATGATCATCCTCACAAATCCTTATTTTCCAGAGAAAATCTGGGGGGGGGAATTAAATGCCTTTTCAATCCAGCAACCTTGATATGAAGCAACAATTATAGCAGTCCCTCTAATTAATTGCGTGATTTATTTGGGTAAGAACTTTTCATTCCCATCTTCTAATCCAAGATGGTGACTAGTTGGTGGGGGAAGGGTTACTTTTTGGGGTGTGAGCATATTTTATTTACTTATTTACATATTTTATTATAAAGATGTGAGGTACAAGTCAGGATTAGGTACGTAAGTAATATATGTGCAGGTGAAGTTTGAGCCTCCAACTGGTCCTTGATTTCCTTGGTTTTGGACCAGGTATCCTTTTTGTTATTACATGCTTGGATCTCCAGTGATGCAATCCGATAGCATGCAGTACTTACATAATATGTCCCAACCTCCTTTTCTCCCTTCCCTGGCAGTGTCCTGAGACTGCTGATCCCTCCCTTGTGCTATTGTGATTAAAGTTCAGGTCCGACCTATGAGTGAGAACACGTGGTATTTGGTTCTTTGTTTCTGTGATAGATTGCTAAGAATGATTGTCTCCAAATCCATCCGACTTGCTGAGAAATCCATGATTTTGTCCTTATTTATGGCTGTATAATATTCTGCCATGTATGTGTACCACATTTTTCTTATCCAGTCTACTTTCAGTGGGCAGTAGGGTTGGTTCCATGTTTTAGCTATTGTTGATAGTGCAGCAATAAACATGCATGTGCAGGTGTCTTTTTCATAGAATGATCTGTGTTCCTTCAGATTCCCAGACCCTGAGCATGCCCAATCTCTGATCTCAGAAGCTAAGCAGGGTCGGGCTTGGTTAGTACTTGGATGGGAGGGTTACTTATTAATAATGGTGTGATAGAGGAAGAAGGAGATCCTCAGAGCCACATGGGGTCATCTGGATTCTCACCGAGTATCTGATGCAAAGGGACCAGAACGAACTTCTTCCTGAACTGCTGACCACAGAGGTAAAAATGGTAATTTGAGGTCATGTGCTAGCTCTCACTGCTTGAACCCATGATCCAAGCTATTTATTATCATCTTCAAGTCCTCATACAAAATGAACTCTGTAGTGTAAAAGGGCCTCTGATGTTCACCAGGAGGTGTTCGGCATCTCCACCTCGGCTTCCAGGGCCATGAAGTAACATAAGCCCCCAGGAGTCCAGAAGGCAGACCTGAGCTTCTGACACCACCTGCATTTGCTCTACATGCCATGCTGGCCATTTTCCTACAGGGCTTCAGTCATTACCATAGAAGCCCAAAGGAGCAAAGATTTCTTCAGGTCCCCTATGCTACTTTCTTAAGCCACATCTCCTTCCACAACTCAATACACTTAGGGTCCAAGTTGGATCCTAAGAGAAGAAAAACAAGGACCCTGACATCTGACCTTCTTCTTATTCCCAGAATAGGACAAACTGTGTTTATTTCCTTCAACATCATGTCTTCCCTTCCTTCTATCCAGCAAGATCCCTGGCTCAGCCCACAAAGGCAGAAAAGGAATCTTCTGAACACTTCTGGAAGAAAGAAAATAAGCTTAAAAAAAAAAAAAAAAAAAAAAAAAAGAGCCAAGTCCTCCAGACCAGATTCTTGATAGGCTACAGAGAATTAGAAAAGCCTCTTTCACTGGTCTACTGAGTTCTGAGATCATTGCTTTAATAAGCTAGAAGCTCCCCATGCCAAGATACCAAGATTTACAAGAGATGGGAATACATCTGAAAAAAGTTTTAATATATCATCTCCATTACAAATATTTTTGTCACAAGTAGGATCAAGAGTTTACCTGGCACAAATCAAATAGGCTTTAATAAACGCATCAAATCATGAAGACTTGGATTGACTGAGTGAGTTACTGAGTCAAGAACTGGTGGCACACAGAACAGCAAATCCAGGTCCTGCCACTTAAACAATCCAAGCCCTGCTTCCTCTGCAAAACCCCTTATTGAAATGTGAAAATGTTTGATAAATTTCACAGTGCCACATATTAATTATTAGCCTTTTTAAATCATTAAAATTTGGAACTGAACTAAAATTTAAATTTAAAAAATTATTAAAATTCTCGCTTCACTAATTTTTTAAAATTACATTACTCAGACTTACATCATAAATACTGCTGGTCTATGGAACCATGCTGATTTCCCCAGCTAAAGAAATCCACAGTTCATTACTACCACCAGTCCCAAAATTATTTTTATTATTGACTAAATTCCATATGGTCTTTGTTTCAGCTAGACAGCTTGACACTTCTTCTTTCTTTCTTTTTTTTTTTTTTTAATTTGTGTCCTAATCATCTCAGAAGGATGAAGCAGGTTTTGTAACCAAATTATATGCAATGACACATTGGATAGTAGTTATATCTAATTTGTTCAGTCTGCTGTTTGAAACGAAACACAGGCTGCTTCATTTTTCAAGCAGCAAAGAAACATTCTATAGTTTTCCAGAATTTCAGCAAAATCTGGTAAGCAGAAAGAGATGACAGCGATTTGGATTGCCCTGAATGAGAACTGTAGGTTACAGAATACCTCGTGGTGATTTTTATTAGAATGCATACACTTCCTGTACTTGAGGATGATGACAAAGGCGGGAAGGGGCTGGCTGATAAGAGCAAAGGCCACCCCTGGTCAAACAAACCCCTCACGTCACTGCAACTTCTGAGAGCAAGCAAACCCTAGATCCACTTAGGCAGGCCCTCAATCCTATTTATCTAAGCTCTGCAAACAACCCAATATCTACAGCCATACTGACAAGCACACTTAATGTATGCTTTTAAAATGCTTTATTTTTTAATTTTACCTCGGACTATACCCAAAAGGGCTGTGAGCCAGGGCCCTTTGCTAAGGACAGAGTTGCCAGGGATAGTGATTATGGAATGCACAGATCTGTCTGACAGGAGTGTTCAGCTGAGTCTGTGTCCATTGCAGTTGCTGTAAGTGTTACGTTGCTGTAGGCCTGCTCAGCACACCAGGCCGGTTTAATTACTTTTCTCACCAACTGGGTAGAGAAATATTTCATCTGGATTCCTGTAGAGTGCTTTATTTGGTAATTGGTCTAAGAACAGAGGAGGAGACAAATCCTTTTTTGGCAGAGGCTGGAGTCTCCAGGCAGAATTTCTGGGAGTCCTGTTTTTAAATAGAGAAAGGGTACAGGCAAGACGTTGGTGAAGCTGTTAGGCCAATCCAGCAGTCAGACTGTTCCAGAGGCCTTCAGGGGAACATTAATTAATATATTAAAGGCAGAGGAAGTGCCATCATTGAGGATATATTTGATTTGGGGAGATGGCTGAGGGTCATATGGAACCAAGTCCACTGAACTAGAACCTTGGACTCGAAAAGAAAAATAATGTGGCTTAAAATAGTGAGAATAATGTTTCTGTGTGGTACATCTACTGGCTTTAAAAGCAACTCAGAATTAGAAGTTTAAAAATGGTTTCAGCACTAAACTCATAGTGGGCACTCAAAAAATATTTTACTGTGCTAATCACTCAAAAAAGAAGATGTTACTGGACCGGGTATATAACCTCACAGGGTCACTGTTTTAACAACAATACTGATATAAACAGATAAATTTGGAGATGTTAAATGGTTTGATGACTACAATCTTGTTGCCTAAAGAAAAATAAATAAATAAAATAAGAACTGTCAAAAAGTATTTCTTGTACCTTCAGGTATGGTCACATTTGGATTCTGGTTTGGGGCTACAGGTATTATCAGTAGTTGACCAATGTTTATTGATTTGAAAATGTTTGTGTAACATCATTCAGAAGACATACATAGTATAACCAGATCCCAGAAAGGCTTAGTAACAGTATGAGGGGAGCAGTCCTAGAGGTTTTTATTGATCACAAGTTCTATATGTGTCAGCAAACTTTCATGGTTACCAACATAAGTTAATGTGATGTCAGGCTTCAGGAACCAGTGGACAGTGTTCAGTGTAATAGTTGTCAGAGTCCTGCTCAAACGTGCACTGATGAAGAAGCCTGGACTGGCAAGCTCACTCCTGGACAAACTGAAGCAGAGCAGAGTAGAGTGACTGGAGTATGAAGGAGAACAGAACCCATAAAATATGAAGCACTATTACAGAACTTATGAAGACTTCACTTGGAGAGAAGTCTTGTGGGACACTTGATGATGCACCAATACCTGCACAGTTTAAGGAGAAAGAGAAGTTAGACTCTAGTATCTTTCTTCTTCTCAAGAGGAAGAATCAGGACCAAAGGATAAACATCATAGGAAGTATGGGGGGGGGAACCAAAAAAACCTGGAATTAATTTATTAAAAATTGTGTATTTATTCTTATGCGTTTAAACTTCAGTCACCTTCAAAGTACTCTCCATTTGATGTAATACCTTTTGAGATGCTTTTTCCACTGCTCAAAGCAGTTTTGAACTCATCAATTTGGATGCCTTTTAGTGCTTCTGCTTTTTGTTGCTTGTTTGTTTGTTTCACTTCTTCCACATCAGTATTTCCCTTTGAGGATGTTTTTTCATCTCAGGAAACAAAAACAAGTCGCTCAGGGCATGATCAGATGAACAGGGAGAATGGGGCAAGGGGGTCCTGCCATTTTTGGCCAAAAACTGCTGAACACTCAGCATAGTATGGGCAAATATTCTAGTAAATCACCCATTACGAAATGGGCAAACCTTTGAAGGAATTTCCAAAAAAATTCACTAAAGCTGAAGCAGCCTCTCACAACAATATAGCTGGTACACTGATGTTGATGGGTTCCTAGAACACTTACCTAGCAGGAGAGGCCTGTACGACAAGGGCACACCCTCCAAAAGATAATTAAGTTTTTTGATCCCCCTCATAATGTAGAGTTAGTAGAAAAAGCTTTCTGAAAATTAAAGTAGTCCAAAATTGAAATGAGCTTCCTGGTGAGATAAAGCGGAGCCATTACAGGAGTTGTTTAGGCAGAAATTACATGACTACTTATCAGAACTATTATGCAAAAGATTCTTGCATCATATAGATGATTGACCTGGAAGATATCCAAGGACCTTTTACAATTCTTATAGTCCTTGATCCTAGTATTATCTGTGATCCCTAATGCACATACTGTATGAACATATATACTTTACACAGATGGATTTATTCAAATGTGACCCTACCAAATAATAATAATATGTTACTTACTTCCTGACAGAACTGCTATTTACCACCTATCATTATGAAACTATCTTGTGGTTTTTCAGTTTAATCTTACGAATGAATAGGAAGTAACTGAAATATTAGTTGAGTTGAATGCCTAATATTTAGAAGTTACTGGCAAACTCTTACTACACACATATTATGTGCTTGGCATTGCATCCAACATATGAAAAAATGAATGTCACAGTCTCCTCCCATAAGATGCCTGTTGTCTAAAAGGTCAACTTAACACCTAAGCAGAAATGTTAAGATATTCCATAGGAAGCCAGAAACCACAGAGTCTAGAGGAGGGGCCCTTAGTCCCATCTAGTTTAAGGGAAGACTTTCTGGAGAGAATGGTGACTTATCCAGTAAGAGGTATCCAAGTAAAGAAAAATAGAAAGGGCATTCCAGAGAGAAAATCATTGTGAAAGGCAGAGCAAGCAGCACAGAGTGAAAATGGATGAACAGAATATAAAGTCAAGTTCAAGCAGGGAGGGCAGGAGATAAGGCTGAGGATAGAGAGAAGGCAATGCATAAAGGGCTTGGTACAGTTGTTTAGGTGTGTGTGGAGAAGAACAACAGAACCGTAATCAGGAAGAGAACAAAGTTAGATTTGCATTTCAGGTAGACTAATCCATCTGTATCACCAAAGACAGGAAGCTTAAAATGTATAAATAAGTGGGTGCAATTTGAAGGATGAAGGCTTAGCAACAGTATGAGGGGAACAGTCCTAGAGGTTTTTATTGATCACAAATTCTATATATGTCAGCAAAGTTTCGTGGTTACCAAGAAAAGTCAATGCAACGTCAGGCTTCAGGAGCCAATGGACAGTGTTCAGTGTAATGGTCGCAAGTTTATTCACATGCATATTTCAAGGTTTAATTTTGAAATGCCACACAAATTAAATCCTTCATTAAGCACACGTGCATCCTAAATGAAATGTATTTATAAGTCCAGCCGCATGCAGCCCAAGGACCAGAAAAGCAAGTCTTCGTGTTGGCCTTTCTATGATCCACATCTCTTTCCACTTCCCACTTAATCAGCTGCTCCCAGGAATTAAAAGTTTGAACCAGAAACACCTCTTTCTTATTTATCTTTTTTCAGAGATATATTTGGGAACAATCATCCATCATCCTTGTCCTAGGAAGCAAAAAGATAGAAGCAGAAATTTGTCATTGAAGAAATAAATGTGGGGAAGGGGAAGTTTTGTTTTTGTTAAGAAAAGCTTCCTCTAATTTTTATCAAGGTATTCATATCACCATGGGCTGGTGGAGAAAGAGAAATCAAAAGTCCAACTTACTATCACAGAACTGTTCTCACTACTGATAATGTTTTTTAGGTCAGAGCAAGATAAGGATGATGTTGAACAACTTAAAAATCAACTCTGTAAACTACCGAGACATACCTGGTTCTACCTGTCAAGATCCTCCATCAAAGACAATATAAATGAAACACCTGCTCAACTCTTATTTCCTCAGAATGAAAATCTCTTTGTGCTCAGAATACACACTACAACTCTATTATCCTCTTGTTTCTGTCTTTGAATATATAGTGTTGGTAATAGAGAGTCAATTTTCTAGCACCCATTGTAAAACAGATGCATCTCCCCCCATTTAATTCATGTAACATTCTTAGCACCTTGGTATGAAGTATCTCAATCACGTTCTCCACATGCAATTATCAAATGTGTACACATGTGAATCAAACTTTCTTTTTTTCAAAAACAAAAACTAACTTCTACTTTCTTATAATTCAGTCATAAAGTTGCACACTCAAAAAATCCAGCAGCATGGAGGGCTGGAACTTTGTTTTGTTTTGTTTTTTAATGGAAGAACATGTGTACTTTTTTATTATTTTAAAGATGTTGGGTACAATTCAGTATTAGGTACCTAAGTGGTCATTGTACAGGTAAAGTTTGGGCCTCCCTTTGTCCCCAGTTCACCTGGTTTGAGATCGGGTACCCTTATTAATATTGTATGCCCCTCCCTCCCCTGGCAGTTTCCTGCTACTGCCAATCTCTTTCTTATAGTATTATGATAAATGTTTAGGGTCTGCTTATAAGTAAGAACATGTGGTACTCAGTTCTTTGTTTCTGTGATAGATCACTGAGTACTATAGACTCTAAATCCATCCAAGTTGCTGTGAAATTCATGATTTTGTCCTTCTTTATGGCTGCATAATATTCTGTCATGTATATGTACCACTTTTTTTTTTTTTTGAGAAAGCAGGATTTATTGAGAGAACAGAAAAGCTCCCACAGTGGGAGGGGAACTGAGGGGGTTACCCCCACTTTTTTTTAATACAGTCAACTTTCGATGAGCAGCATGTTTGGCTCATGTTTTTTTCTATTGTGAATGATGCTGCAACAAACATGTGTGTGCAGGTATCTTTTTTATAGAATGATTTTCGTTCCTCAGGGTATATTCCCAGAAGGAGGATTGCTGGGTCATATGGAAGGTTGGCTTTTAGATATTTTAGGAATTATCACACAGTTTTCCACAGAGATTGTAAAAAACTAGAAATTGACCTTCCATATGACCCAGCAATTCCCCTATTGGGAATATACCTAGAGGAAGTCAAATCATTCTACAGAAAAGATACCTGCACATGCATGTTTGTTGCAGCTCTATTCACAATAGCAAAAACATGGAACCAACCATGCTGTCTATCGAAGCTGGACTGGATAAAAAAAATGTGGTACATATACACAGTGGAATATTATGCAGTCATAAAGAAGGACAAAATCATGAACATCACAGCAACTTGGATGGATTTAGTCTATCATACTCAGTGATCTATCACAGAAGCAAAGA
>NW_007249974.1:598708-606631 GCF_000164805.1 Carlito syrichta | reverse complement strand
CACAGCAACTTGGATGGATTTAGTCTATCATACTCAGTGATCTATCACAGAAGCAAAGAACAGAGTACCATATGTTCTCACTCATAAGCAGACCTTGAACAATTATCATAATACTATAAAAAAGGGTTTGGCAGTAGTGGGAAACTGCCAGGGAAAAGAGGGTGGGATTGGCAGTTAGGGAAACTGTCAAGGGAGGGAGGGGCACACCTCATCAACAAGGACACCTGCATAACGAACTTTTGTATACCTAACCCTAAATTGTACCCCACATCTTTAAAATAAAAAATAATCTCTAGAAAAGTAAAATAAAATAATTTTTTTAAAAAGAGATAAGACAAGTGGGACCTCATCAAACTGCAAATCTTTTGTAAATCAAAAGAAACCATCAAGAGAGCAAGGAGACCACCTATAGAATGGGCTGGAGTTTTGCAACCACTTGCAAATGGTCCCTAAGTCTCATAAAAGCTTGCCTCACCACTGAATCAGATCAAACAAAAAGAAAACTATTATGGTAATAAGGATGCCCCTAAAAGGCAGATTCTTCCTCCTCCTTTCTTTTTTAATCTCTGATCCCCAAACTCTATTATTTCCACACACAGTTTAATAATTTGAAGCTATGGGAATCACTAATATATTGTTGCTACATCTAGTCAACATAGCCTAAGTACCTGCCTGTTAGAACTATTTATGCTCAAAGAAAAGATATTTTTTTTAAATGGAAGATAATCAACCAGTAGAGGCAGAGAAGATGAGGTGGGGTATCACCAGAGAAAGCATAAATAGCCTAAAACATCATATAATAAGCAAGTGAATGAGGAGTAGAGAAGACAAGGCAACAAATGAACAGTGAGGATAATGAAAGACATTGACAGAAGGGTGAACAGAGCTACACAGAAGGAAGGTAATTAGCCCTGCAAACTCTGAGCTGACAAGCCCAGGCACTGGTGGTGAAGAAAAGGAGAGCAAAGCCAGAGGTTCATTAGAAGCCAACTTCCTGGGAATAATTAGGGATACCTGGAAGATAGTGACACCTCAGATTAAAGACCTCCTCATTCAGAGATGTCAAGACCCCTCTCTGCCTAAAAACTCCCTACCAGCTCACCCTACAGTGAAGCCCAAGCATCACCCTGCTCGTCCCTCAAACACAGAGATCCCAGATAGCCTTCCCTTTATAGCAGATACCCAGAGGGAAGATCATCTTCACACTTACCAGAATTAACCAGAAAATGGCCACACCTACATACCTCACCATAACAGGGAATATACAGAATATTTATCTCCTATGTAAGCTTTATGAGAAAGTTACTTGAGGGTTTACTCCAGAAAAATGAAAGATAAAGTCAAAGAATGACTTTTTTTAAAAAAAAAAGATGAAAATGTAACACAACCAAGTAGCCAATAAAAGGGAACTGTAGGATGATAGTTGTGCATTAAGGTGAGAAAGCAATTAGTCCAATTGGAACAGGATGTCAGTACCTTCCATGAGCAAGAAAAAATCTGTAGCTGTAAAAAGCAAGGTACAGAATGACAACAATGCTTGTTATTAGTGACATAGTAAAATGAGGTGGGGAGGGAGAGAAAGGGAAGTGTCCTCTCTCAATAATTAATTTGCATTTAGAAACTCCAAGAAAAAAAGCCTTTAAAAATCATGGTCCAAATACAAAGCAAACTGAAATATTAAACTACTGCAAGATTTTGAATAGCTTGTAAATTTTTTTTTTAATCCATTTATCCTTTTTACCTGTATAGTGGGAATAGTGTCTGTTGAGGGTCAAGAGTTTGTGATACCAGACATAAAGAGAAGAAAACATAGTCAGGTTGTGGAAACGTAATTTTAGGAAATATAATTTTTGGCTGTGAAGTGGCAACATATTATTCCCATGCATAATAGTAAAATATCTTCAAGCCTTTAGAATCATTCTATTATATACAATTTAAATCTTGTTATAAAACAAAAGATAGATGTTCACAGTTTAGATTATGCAAAAAATGTAAGCTCAGTGGTCAGAAAGTGGGAGGTAGGATGAGACAGAAGAACCATAAGGATAAGAACTTACTAAGGATAAGAACATGGAAATACTAATCTAACATGGGGAAGAGTCAAAAGGCACTCTCTAAAGCTGATTGAGGCCCATTGGCACATAAAAACACTTAAAATTTAAAAAATGATTGCCAAAAATTGGAAGAAAGGGTCTAGATGGGTATTATGTAAATTACTTAAGCTTCCACTCGCAGCAAGGAGTCAAAAAGCATGCCTTACATTAATAAATCAAGAAAAACTCGTTGATCAAAGATACAAAGTTGCAGTTATATAGGATGAATAAATCTAGAGATTGTACAGCCTGGGGATGATAGTGAGTAATACTATGTTGAATACTGGAAAGTTGCCAAAAGACTAGATTTCAGGTTATTTCACCACACACACACAAAAGTAACCATGTGAGGAAACGAATGCATTAATTTGTCAGTAGTAATAATTTCATTGTGTATATATCTATATCAAAACATCATATTGCACATCTTAAATATATATAATTGTTGAGAAAAAAAGGAAGAAGATAGAAAGGAAAAAGATGAGATCAGTCTAGATGATAAAGACTGGAGGATTCAGGGTGATATAAGCCTTCCAGAATCTTTACAACATGTTTAAATTTTAGTGCTATATAACCTAAGTATGATATGTAACCATACATCAGTGAGAAATAAAACTATCTATCACAAGAGTAATATAAAAAGAAAGAAAGAATGTATATTTCATACAACCAAGAAATCAATACAAATCATACAATCAAGAAAACAGAAGCCGCAGAAGATATTTCAAACAAATGGAATATAATGCAAGAATTTAGTTACGACGGTACTGGAAAAGGTCAAAAGGGAAATGTCCACATTGCTTTAAATGAAGGAATTGCAAATAAGTAATCAACCAGAGCTGAGAGTAGGACTAGAAATTCTGAGTTCAGAGGAGGAGCATGGGGGTAAAACAATGAGTTCAGCTTGGGATGTAATGAAACAATCACTGAAATCCATGAATAATTATCAATTAATTATTAGTTAAGTGGTAAAAACTGTGGCCAGTGCTTGCTGCGCACTTGATCCTTTGGTACACATGTATGAGGGGGAACACAAAAAAACCCACAGAATTGTTTTTTAGAGGGCGAGTCCCTTGTAGTACAGGCTTCCTCCCAGCTAGCATTGTCATGAGAGACTGCATTCTACTTCTGTGAATTGTTGTTGTTGTTTGGAGAGGGGTGAGATTCTTTCACAGCATTTGCCTGTTTCATGATGGGTGATTTACACAAACAACCTACCCACACCACACTGAATGTTCAGCAGTTTTGACCAAAAGAGGTGTGTCCCACCCTCCCTATTCACCTGATCTCCTCCCAAGCGACTTTTTTTGTTTCCCAGGATGAAGAAAGTCCTCACAAGGAAAGGTTTTGTTGATGCCAAAGAGGTGAAACAAAAAACAGCAGAAGCACTAAAAGGCACCCAAATTGGCAAGTTCAAAAACTATTTTGAGCGGTGGAAAAAGTGTTTCATGCTTCTACACTATTGGTAGGAGTGCAAACTAATTCAACCTCTATGGAAAACAGTGTGGCAATTTCTAAAATAACTAGATATTGACCTTCTAAACAACTCAGCAATCCCCCATCTGGGAATATACCCGGAGGAACTCAAGTCTTCTACAAAAAAGATACCTGCACACGCATGTTTATTGCAGCACTATTCACAATAGCAAAAACATGGAACCAACCGTGCTGCCCATCAAAAGTGGACTGGATTAAAAAAATGTGGTACATATACATGATGGACTATTACACAGCCTTCAAGAAGGACAAAATTATGGACTTTCCAGCAACTTGGATGGATTTGGAGTACGTAATACTCGGTGATCTATTACAGAAACAAAGAACTGAGCACCACATGGTCTCACTCATAAGTGGACCCTGAACACCTATCATAATACGAAAAAAAGGGATTAGCAGTAGCAGAACACAGTCTGACGAAGGGGGAGGCACAAAGTATCAATAAGGGTGCCTGATCCTAATCCAGGTGAAGTGAGGTCCAATGGGAGGCCCAGAATGACGTCACCTGTACCTAAATCCTGACTTGCACCCCACAACTTTAAAATAAAAAAAGAAGAAAAAGAAGAAATGTTTCAACAGCAATATTGCATCAAACGGAGAGCACTTTAAAGGCAACTGAAGTGTAAACATGTAAGAATCAATACACAATTTCTTATAAATAAACCCAGGTTTTGGGGGTCCCCTTGTATAACCCAGTGTTCTGACATTGTCTTCTCAAAATGAAACGAAAGAGGGAAAAGGAGTCGGGTCCTGAAATGGAAAAGGTTAGCTGGAAACAGTGCAGGGAAAATCAGTGCACACCACGTGGGTCTGATCCCATCTGGTCCCGGAGGCGCTAACGTCCCATTTTGCCCGGGGAATGCACAGCATGTGTTTCTGTGGTTTTCAGAGCCTTTCCTTGGCTCTGTCTTGCCTTCTTCAGCAAATGGGAGGAGTAGGTTCTGTAGTCCCTTTCTCTAAAACTACAAACCACTCCTAGTAAAGTGTTCTGCCTTTACAGAACACGGACACAAAACCTGCTGTCTTAAGACCAAATGAACTAAAGGTGCAACTTGCCACCAAACATAGAAATACCCTGAACCAAAACCAATCTGAGACTTCATCCACTGGGTCCAGGACACTAGTTTGAACTGAGATGTCCTGCATTCCTCTTTGAACATCTTTTAAGTGGATTTTACAGTTCACTGAAGCAGTGAGCAATGCTGGAGCTACAACTAAATAGTTTTTGTCTATTTTGATTTGTTTTTGAGGTGGGTCTTCCTCTGTCACCCAGGCTAGAGTGCAGTGGCCTGAGCACAGCTGACCACAGCCTCAACCTCATGGGCTTAGACAATCGCACCTCAACCTCCTAAGTCCTCCTAAGTAGCTGGGACTACAGGCATGAGTCACCACACCCAGCCAATTTCTTGAGTTTTTTGTAGAGACAAAGTCTTGCTGTGTTGCCTAGGCTGGTCTCGAACACCTAGACTCAAACAATCCTCCTGCCTCAGCTTCCCAAGGTACTGAGATTTTAAGCTTGAGCCACTGCGCCCAGCCACACCTAATAGTTTTGGTTGCTTTTTGAATCAGAGTCTCACTCCATCGCCCAGGTTAAAGTACAGTGGCACGCACGCTCACGGCCACCCCAGCATTGAACTTCTGGGCTCCAGTGATCCTTCCACCTCAGCCTTCCAAGTAGCCAGAACTACAGATGCAAGCTACCATGCCCAGCTAATTTTTGATTTACTGTAGAAACGAGATCTTGCCAAGTTGCCCGGGCTGGTCTCGAACTTGCAGGCTCAGGCAATGCACCGTCCTTGGCCTCACAAAGTGCTGAGATTACAGGCTGAGCCACCGAGCCCGGCCCACAACTAATAATTTAAAACCCCAAAGAAACTTTATATTCACCTAGAAAATCATTTAGGTTTCAACTCAGAAGTCACCTGCTCATAGAAGCTTGTTCAGACCACAGAGCCAGTCACTCCCTGTCCCATGACCCTGTTTAACCTTCTGCTTAGCACCTATCTACCTGAAATTTTCTCACCCACTCTCGTGCTTGCGGATTGATTGCTTCTGTTTTACTGGCTCATTGTCGGCATTTACTAGAGCATAAGCTGTGCAAAGTCATGGTCTCTGCTCTCCTCCCACCCTCTAGAACAAGGTTGAGCACATAGTAGGTACTGAAGAAATATTTGTTGACTCTCAGATATTTGTTATATCTTTCCTTTTCCAATGTATAGACTTGCTCTAGTTGAGGTTTTTAAAAATTAGAGAGCATATGGACATTAAAATAAATAAAATCAGGATTGAAGGCCACTGTGACCTCAGGATAGCAAAACAAATAATTCCATTAGGATGAATGTTTGGATAAGTTTTCTTAGAAAACACTTGTTCATAGCTTTAAAAGAGTGTTTATTGGAAAACAGACAACTAGAAAATAGATGTGAAATAGACTCTTCTGGCAGTTGTTAGCATGCAGAACATGTGCCCCAAATAAGGGCACAGGTACATTATATGGGGGAACATGCAACCCTTTCTCAGAACCGATGGCATCATTTGTGATGTCTAGTGCAAAATTAAAAGGCAGAGTCCCTCGTTCAAAAGGAACTAAGAATTTCAAGATAGCAATAGTAGAGCATTAACACAAGTGTAGGGCCCTTCTGACCGTGGAGGCCTGTGCCACTGCACTGTCACACGCCCACGAGGCCAGTCCTGCTCTTCCTTCTTCCACAACAGGAAAATGGGCCAAAAAGGGTGGTGTGATCACCAGCTAGGAAGGCCATTGTTGAGGGAGGGGTGTGATGGGAGGCCACAGTTCTCTAGCTCATCAGTGACTCAGCATGTGTGTCTGTGGGTGCACGTCCGTGTTTGTACAGATGTGTATGCATATGTGTGTACACATATGTGTGTCCTATGTGTGCATGTCAGTGTATATCTCTGTTTGTACGTGTGTGCATGTGTATGTCTGTGTGTCTACGTTGACTCTATATGTCTGTGTGCTTGTCTCTATATGTATGTGTGTGTCTGTCTGGATGTCTGTGTGTGTCTCTATATGTCTGTGCATGTATGTGTGCATCCCTGAGTGCTTGTGCAAGCAGGTATCTCCATTCCATTACCTAGCAACATGCAATGGTCACCAATGAGTGAAAAACAAGACACGAACTCTTGATAGAAAGGGGGAGGTTCCGAGAAGAGAGAATGACCTGGCTAATGAGGGACAGAGGAGGAAAAGTTGGAAAAGACCAAAGTCACTAGAAAGAAGATGGGTCACAGCAGAAGGGAAAGCTGCCCCAAACTGGCATGACGTAATTTGGGTCTATTTTCTCATTTGCCCTGAAGTCAGTTTTGTTCCAAGATCACAGAACAGAACCAGAAAGCTGAGATTTTCAATGCCCTACATAAATTTTAAGATCTAGCTCTTACCAAGCCGGCATCAAACTTGTATTAATAGAACCTCTACTAGGGAGGAAGAGGTTCTAGGACCCCCTCGAGAATCTTGACTACTCCTGTAGGGGAAGTCTATATTTAGATTCATTTTGGCTTTTCAGGTAGTACAAAGTAAAATCTATCTGACCTAGTAAGCCCCCTGAAATTCTTGGGCCAGTTAAGACTGGAATCTGTGCAAGCACATGATTGAATAATAGCTAGTTCAGTAGAACTGATTTACAGCAAAAGTCATGTACCACATAACATTTCGGTCAAGGACAGACCACATGTACTACTGTGGTCCCATAAGATTATCATGGAGCCAAAAAATTTCTACTGCCTAGTGACATCATAGCTGTCTAATGTGATAATAAGAAAAAGCCTCAGATCCTTTGGGATGTATTCCAGAAGAAGGCCTTGTTATCAAAGGAGATGACAGTTCCATGTGTGTTATTGCCCCCAAAGACCTTCCAATGGCACAAGATGTGAAGGTGGAAGACAGTGATACTGATAACCTGGACCCTGTGTAGGCCTAGGTTAATTTGTATTTGTGTCTTATTAATAGTTTTTAACAAAAAAAAAATTTAAATTAAATAAAAAATTTTTTAAATATAAAAAACTTGTAGAATAAGGACGTAAATAAAATATGTTTGTATAACCGTACAATGTGTCTTCTAAACTAAGTGTTATTAGAAAAGAGTCAAAAGTTTAATATTTTAAAAAGTTTAGAAGGTAAACAGCCGGGCTCGGTGGCTCAGCCTGTAATCCCGCACCTTTGGGAGGCTGAGGTGAGTGGATTGCCTGAGCCCGCGGGTTCGAGACCTGCCTGGGCGGCGAGACCTCATCTCCACAATAAATCAAAAAATCAGCCGGGCGTGGTAGCGCATGCCTATAATTCCAGCTACTCGGAAGGCTGAGGCGGGAAGGA